>NW_010966177.1:8748591-8772230 GCF_000463585.1 Tarenaya hassleriana
GTCGGCGACGGAGGAGACGGCGGTCGCCGAGAAGGCGGCCGACTCGCTGGCGGTGGCGACCACGAACCCGGTGAGGTCCATCGCGATTCGTCTCCACATTCTCGCTCGGATCGGTACAAGGGTGATCTCGGTTAGTCTCTCCGTCCCAGTTTGTTCGTTGATTTTATTGTCTTCTCTTTTTTCTTCGTTGCCGAATCTGAGATTTAGGCGTTCTGATTCTGAATTAGTTAGAGTTGCAACTTCGTTGGTATAGCCTTTATTTGGAGATTCCTGGATTTGGTTCTTACTTCTGCTTCCAATTTTATAACCATGATTTCGTGCTTGTTTGATCGTGAACATATTTTGTTCCTACGGCATCAGTAAATTTCTTATGCAGTGATCGCAGAATGATGTGAGCTACCTCTATAATATGATGCCTTAATGGAGTGTGACTTGCGAATGAACATTCGTTTTGTGTGTTTACAGCTGCTCTTGCCTGCAAAAACTTGGGTATTGAGGAAGGCTTGTTAGTCTGAATGGTGTCTGGGTCAGATATCTGTTTTGGGGTCTTTCTATATTGTTATGTAAATGTGATTGGGTTGGGCCATGCCAATGATGGATATCCTTGATCTGAAATCATGGGATGCTGTTCTTCGTAACCGGTATTTGTATCTCATCTGCTATGGACAGCATATGAATGGTTAAGAGTTTGGTGACAGTCACATAATCTGTGTTGAGAGTGTGGGGTACGATAAGGGATATCGTACTGTGGGCTCAGGCTTTTGTCAAAGAAAGGCTCTAGTTGTCAACTGTGACGATTGAATGCTCAATGCTGCTGGGTCATACTTGCATGTGGGAAGAATCCACACAAGGTCCGGTTGAAATTGGAAACTCTTTTCTTGCATCTGCTTATCTATTGTGGAAGCGGTTTTGCTTGTCCAACCAATTGCAACTAACTGTCTTGGTTACCACTGGTCTGTTGTATTGGGTTAGTTTCTACTCTTTTTTCCAACCGACAAATTTAACCTGGTTTTCAAGTATTCTTTTAAGAACATCTGGAGAGACGAGGAAGCTGAATGACTCGGCAGTTAGTTAAGAGGTCTATCATATTACTTTTCTAAGTGGTTTAGGCTTCCAATCTGGCTTTAACAGTTGTGCAGATACATCCAGTAGGATAATTCATTGGATATGTGTTTTCTCCGACTTCTCACTTTCCAGCTCTTTTCGTTTTGAATCACCCGAGGGATTCCTGAGGACCAGTTGGTACGGGTCAACTATTGGTTTGGTTTTGGGCCTTTTGCTTCATCAACATAATTGCTAGGTCTATCCTTGGGGAAGCATAGGAGCTCATCTTGAGTTTAGACACGTTTGATCTGTTTCTGAAATATGTCAAGAAACAAATTCAACTTCTGGTGGTTCATTTCCCTGAGAGGATTTACTGGGTCTTGTGCTTCTCATGAGGGGTGCTTAAGCTAATGGTGTTGAGGATCTTCGTAAAACAACCCTAATGGATTTTTGTTACTGGTCGCTGTGGGTAGTTGGTGTTAGATTACAGGCTGTAAAATCTGGTGACAGCTTGTGGATTTCAGCAAATGTTTCATTGCTAGCGATACATATCTACAGTCCTTGGTCAGTTATGATAGATTAAAGAACTTGGGTTCAGTTACTATGGTATACATCAGTGCTTTGGATCTGGGTACTATCGGGGCACCATATATGGGTGAGGATGGGACCTACAGAGTTGTAATTTCGGGTGTTTTGTTAATGGATGGATCTGAAGAGAAAGGAGCACTTAATACTTTGAACTTTTGTTCCCTGCTAATATATTCTCTTGCATTCTATTAGTGAAGAGGGCCTGCAAGTTTGTAGCCGTCCTCACCAAACTTTGTTTGACTGGTAACTGGTCAGATATCTGCTGGCTTGATAATTTGTTTGCATTTTTCTACTGAGATTTTGCTTACCATGAGATTTCCTGCTTGGCTCTTTTCGTCCAGGACATAGAACTCGGGCAGGTTCTCGTTCTCCTGCCCGCCGTGCGGATAGAGATCACGGATATGGCTCCGATATTGACCATTCCAGTGGCGCTCCTCGTGGTCATGAGTTCGGCAACAGAAGGGAAACCTCTGGGAGATACAGAGATCATTCACCATCTGGTATTAGAGGTGGAGCTGGTGCTCGATCTAATGGCAGAGGTCTGGATGGGCCTGGACTTGGGCGCGGACCTATAAGAGGTGATGGCATTCAACGAAACAATAACCCAAATGTGCGACCAAGAGAAGGAGATTGGTTCTGTCCAGATCCACTGTAAGTTCATACCTGGTTCTGTTCTGTTCTAAATTATCCTATCAGATTATTTGAGGATCTCGGGCTTTTACATGAATCATTGATTGACATACTGTGTTTTGGTGATTAAGCTTCTCCTCCTCCCTCAATCTATATATAAAATTTGAAACATTTTTGTATAGTATGGGGTCATGACTAATGTATCCAGGACCATATTTTTAATTTGCGAGATTTGTGTTATGGCTACAGCTGCAGAAACTTGAACTTTGCGAGACGGGAGAGCTGCAACAACTGCAAGAGGCATAGGTATGCACCTGTAGCTAGTCCTCCTCCACGACCTCGTCGGGATTATTCTCTCTCTCCTCCCCGACACTTCCCAGGCCCTCCCATCGATCTCTCTCCAGGACGTGGCCTTAACGGCTACAGGTCTCCCCCTCATGCCTGGCCCCGGGATTCCACCTCTCGAGACCTGCTCCCGCCCCCGAGGCATGATCCTCCCGCTTGGAGAGACCGAGACCGAGAGCGGGAGCAACTGCATTACCTGGAAGATGATTACCCGAGGAGAAGACCGGTGTTGGATTGTGGAAGAGACCCGCTACGGAAACCTCACTACGAGAGGCAGCGGCCACCCGGACACGATGTTCGAGACAGGAGCAGGTCCCCGATGAGGGGTGGCCCACCACCTCCGCCGCCGCTGAGGAACTACCGCCGTGACAGTTACTTGGAAAGAGGACAAGGCGAGCGCGGCGGCAGTTCAAGAGGCCGGTTGGGCAATGGTTACTAACGGATTTGGGGAAAACATTGTCTTGAATTTGGTTAAACTGTCGGAAAACTTTCCTCCTAGTGTGGTGGTGCTGCTTGTATCTCTCTCCTTCTATTTGATGTTGCAAATTTTGTTGAGCTTATAAAAAATTTTCGGACACAATCGTAAAAGATGTTTCCAGTTTTGGTTGGGTAGGATGGTGTATCCACGTGTAGAGCTGTAATTGGTTGAGCTCTGCCTCTTTTTTCCCGGAGATATTATATTCTGTCGATCGGCCGGTGGATAATCCGATAGTATTAAATCTTCTACTATGAATTGGCATCGTTGGATCAGTGTTTTCAATATGAGCCGTGCGATGGGATTGCCTCGCAAATCTTACCGTCCAAATTAATTAGGAATTGAAATTTCAAAACATGTTAGGAGAGAGGGAGAGATGCTCCGAAGAAGAACAAACAAAACCGAAAGCCCTCAGCTTTTTTGTTTACGCTGTTTCACCAAATATTTCTCTTCTTCTTCTGAGCTAAACTCATTGGAACCCTAATTTATCTCTCTCTCTCTAAGCTTGTCCTTTTCCTCATCGTATATGCTGATCAGAATTCCTTTTTCAAATTTTCCTTCGATTGGCTCGCGTTTCTCGCATTTCGCGCGGATTTGGTCTGGCTTCAGATCTGACGTTTTTGTGTTTCTCGAATTGATTTGTAGAATTTTTGGGCTTTTGCGCGGCCGGATTTTTCGGCGATAGTAAAACAGTGAATTTCAAAAGGAAAAAAAGGAAATATTGGAATACAGGGAATTCGAATGGGTGAGGGCGGTGATGGAGGCGAATTCCCGCCAAAAAAGGAGCAACCAGAAGCGTCTGATTTCCCGGTGAAGAATCCGGCGAGGCAGCTCGACTTCACTGGTGGCGCCGACGCGGTTCTGCCGGAAAATTCTCATTGCAAAGCCTCGGCTCCCGCCGCCGTAACTGCGACGGCGGTGAAGACAAGTAAGGCACCCGGAATCGGGCAAGTGCGGCCGACGATGCCAGTGGTGCCGCTGACGCCGTCGTCGCAATCGCAGGTCCTTCATTCCTCAGCCAGGCTTTCGTAAGTCGTATATAACTTTTACTGGTTTTGCTTGTTTAATCTCTACATTTTCAATACGCCTTTTGCTTCTTCTGTTAGTTCAATTTGGAAAGCCATTTGCTTTGATAAGAAGGAGTTGAAAATATGTGTAGATTGGTATGAGTTCTTTGTAGAATGTACGTTTATGCTTTGATCACTGTATCTGTATTGTTTTTCTTCACTTCTCTGGTTCGGACATGTTGGTGTCAGTATGGCCACTGCGCTGAATTAGTTAGTGTTCCTCTTCTTTCAATGAACGGGAAGATTTGCTTTCTTCACTAGAGCAGTTCCAGTTCTTATGCAGATTCGGTGTGATTAGGCTTTGTTATCTCAGATTTACTTAATGGGTTCAATGACAAATTCTATTGTTGAAGTAGTTAAAGGCTTCCGTCAAATGTTGAACTTAAGTTTGATCAGATGCCTACTTTATCACTGTTATTCTTGGCAAAGTCTTAATCTTTCAGATTTTTTGTTGTATTGATTGGATGATCCTATCTTTTTCATTTGTGTCCCCTTTTTCCCAGAAAGCTGGAATCTCCCAAATCGAGAGCAAGACCTTCTGTGGATGCAAGAGATGGAACTCCTCAGAAGAAAAAACAGTGTAACTGCAAACACTCACGGTGCTTGAAGTTGTAAGTCTGCTTTTCTTGTCTCGAGCTGTCGAGCAAATGATTGATCTTTGACATGCCTTAACATTTGGGCGCAGATGATTTATCGGTGAGTTTTCGAGCATGTTTGTTCGTACATGCTCGGGTCTTGGATTATTTAGGCTGGAGTTTGTCAACTGCATTGCTTTTTTATGTTTTTCTTTTCTGTGGCCCTGCTGTGAAAAAAATCCTCAAATCTGGTTTCTGGGCCTTGTGTATTTGGATAGAATTTAGCTAATTGTGCAATATAGTTATCAGTATGAGACGCAGATCAAACATTAGTAAGTGATCTCTTTGTTAACCATCGTGGATCTTTGCTTTATGCTTCATGTTTCTTTTGTTTCATGACATTTGGTTTGGGATCCATCCTGTCTGCAAACACTAAAAATCTTAAGCATATGTCTTGATCAGGTATTGTGAATGCTTTGCATCCGGCACATACTGTGATGGATGCAACTGTACAAATTGCTTCAACAACGTTGAAAACGAAGCTGCTAGACGAGAAGCTGTGGATGCAACTCTGGATCGGAATCCTAATGCATTCAGACCTAAAATTGCTAGCAGTCCTCATGGTGCATGTGACAGTAGGGTATGTGGTTCAAGGAAGAGATGTTTATCAATTTTAATTGTCTTCCTCATAAAGGGAGGTAATATCTAGTTCTAGAGTGTGAAAATAGGTTATAATTTAGGCTATGCTCTAACTCTCCCGGGTATTTTACTATTTCAACGGGCGGAATAGTTTCCTTGATGCTCTATCATAGGGAAACTTGGATCACTTTTCTTTCTTCTTCCTTCCTTAACTGGTTAAATTCAAACCGTATAAATTTAACCAAAAAGTTTGCTAGAAAGTTCTTTAAGCTTTTTAGTCATGGTAAGATGCTTAAATTGTCCATCTGGCTTTTCGTTCAACTGCGTTTCAACTTCTTTATTACAGGAGGAGGTTGGTGAAGTTCTCGTGTTAGGGAAGCACAACAAAGGATGCCACTGCAAGAAATCGGGTTGCCTGAAGAAGTATTGTGAATGCTTTCAGGCAAATATTCTCTGTTCTGAGAACTGCAAATGCTTGGATTGCAAAAACTATGAAGGGAGTGAAGAGAGACAGGCTCTGTTTCATGGCGGTGAACATGCCAACAACATGGGTTATCTCCAACAGGAAGCAAAAGCTGCCATTACTGGAGCTGTTGGTTCCTGTGGCTTTGCTTCCTCTCCAGCGCCTAAAAGGAAGAAATCTCAGGAAATCATCTTCAGCCAAGCAACCGAGGATCCATCTGTTCATAGGCTCAGCCATTTTCATCAGGTAATCTTCTATGTGAATGCTGTTTGAAGAGAGAGAATTTGGGCATTCCTTCAATGCAACTGAACGCTTGGTTGGAATTGTTATTGTTCATATTACATTTCATTTCCCCGTTCATGGTGCTGAAAAGATCTTTTTTTTCTCGGACATGGTTAGTGAAATGAGATCTTATTTTCTTTACGTCGGTTGCACATTTGTTGCTCTCAGGCAAATAGTGGAATATCCACTGGACCAATGTCGAGTAGATCTCCTCAAGTACCCGTTTCTCGTGCTTCTGGCAATGTGTCATTAGGTCCATCCAAATTTTTATATAGGTGAATTTTCTAGTGGTTACAAAGTTATAGCTGACCCAGGAGTTGCAGAACCTAATCTAATGGTTGTTTTTTTCAGGTCTCTCTTGGCAGATATCATTCAACCACAAGATGTGAAAGCACTTTGCTCTGTTTTGGTTGCTGTAGCTGGAGAAGCTGCAAAGACATTAGCAGGTGAAAAGTTTGATGATTGTATAGTGTATATATTGAGAGGTTTATGTGTAGCATCGAGAGCTAAACCTCAGTCTTAAAATTCTCAAAATCTTTGATCTTTTCCTTCAAAATTTTGTTTTCTCAGACGAGAGAATTGAAACAGAGAAAAGGATGGAAGTTCAGAAAGAAACTTTCTTGGCCTCTTCTGCACAGGATCAAGGGCAAGGTGTCAAGGCCGAGAAAGTTGAAACTGGTGATGGTAAACCTTGTGGAGAAGATTCAAACTCAGAAGACGGAAGGCCTCTGTCTCCCACAACTTTGGAATTGATGTGCGATGAAGAGGACACTATGTTCATACTGGCAGCTTCATCTAATGCTTCAGTGGATGCCGATTCTGAGAAAACCTCACAGCTACCTAACGGGAAAGGCCTATCAGAAATCTATGCAGAGCGGGAGAGAATAGTATTGACCAAGTTCTGGGACTGCCTTCATCGACTCATCTCCTACGGTGAATTAAAGGGTATGTATCTCTTAACTATTGCTGAATCTGCCCTGCCCGAAATATTATGTTTCCCATCTAAAGCCTAGTTTGGGTGTTGCAGAATCAAATTGTTCGTCTTTCGCAAGAACACATAGAGGAATGGCTGCAGCTTTGGAAACCGAAGCCGGGTTTAATCAGGGACCGACCATGAATGGAGTTTCCCGACCAAGTACCCAATCTACAACCAAACCACCACTGCCCCGACTGACTGCAACTTCGGTTCAAAACCCTTCAAACACTCATCTTCATAAAGCTCCACAGGTTTGACAGAGAAGAAAAACCTCTGAACAAAGAACTTAGGACAATAACATACAAAGACAAGAATTCCTGGCAGTGGCATGACCCTCTTGTTGTTATGAGGTATGCTACCGCCTTTCTGTAACCCTATATATCGTCTTCTTCTTCTTCTTCTTCTTTTTGATCTAAAGCTTGGCTGGTCATTAGTGAGGAATCACAGTCTGGTTGTATCATTAAGTTTTTGAGTTAATTTTCTTCTACATTATCCATCTTTGATTCTTCTTCTTCTTATTCAGCTCGGTGTAGATTTAGAGAGCTCTGATGTTTTCTTTTCTTTTTTTTTCCTGGTGAGATAAGTAAATGCTATTCTGTACATTGTTACTTGCCATTCGCCATTGGCAATCACAGTTGTGTGTGTGTGTTTGCTTAGGACATAGGCTTTAGTCTGTCCCCGACACTACCGAGTGTGATTCTGTCCCAAAGTTTCCAAGTATAGTCCCTAATATGACAAGTCTCCACAACGCCTTTAATGTAAAAATTTAAGGTATTGGGCTAAGGATCTTCGATAAATATGGGCTTTCAGTTGTTCAATAAGCCTATCTCTTAAGCTCATGTACTTCGTTTTTTTTTTAATATTATTCATTTTTTTTAAAGAAAAAGCACATCGTCATGTGGAATGCATGAATATTTTTACTTTGTCAAATATGAAATAAATCATCCTCATGAGTCATGAATACAGAATTTCGTACAATCTTCCGCCAACGGCAAATGATCCAATAAAATTGTGTTGTTTTTTTTAATTTATTTAATTAAAAAGGACGTGAATTAAAATTAACCCTCGGAACAAACGGCTCTCGCCTTCGCCTTCGCCTTCTATATAAGGCCAAGGAAGGGAGAAATAAACATCACATAATCTTATTCCAATCAAAGCATTACAAAAAAAAAAAAAAAAAAAAAATTATGCTCCCTTTCAAGAACCGCACCATCTTGCCATTGGTTGTCGGCTTATTATTCGTATTGGGAAATAATAACCGATATTCATGTGCCAAAAAAGAACCAAATACTAAGTATTGGATCCATATCAAGAACAATTTATCCAACATCGACGGCGACATTCTCCAGGTATATTAAATTGATAACTGTTAGAGATATATACGGATCTCTATTGTATTTCTCTCTAACAACAACTATGTAAAGTTTATTTGCATTTATCTTGAGTTTTTTTTTTATTATATTAGAAGTTATGTTATTTGTAGAGTCAATAACTATATTGAATAGAAAACTACATTATCTATTCGAGTTATTACGAATTTACGATGATCAATAATATAAAGGTAAAATATTACATAACCAATCACAAGAGATTCAAATTTTATAATTTATTCATTATTATTATTATTTAACCGTCGTTATTAAAAAGAATGATGAGATGATTATAAAATTTAATTTTTTATATAATTATATTTATGTTTGAATATCTTATGTTTGGTTATATAATATTTTAATATTAATTACCAATTAAAAGTGTTATTTTTGAGTGATTTATATATTTGGTATAGAATTTAGTTCAACATGATTGTTTCTAAACTTTAATAAAAAGTTTCATAATAATATCTGAATTTGAACAAAAAAGTTCACAATAATAACTGAATTCGATTAAAAATTTTCAATTAAAACTAGTAACTGATTATTAAAAAGGGACAAAATTGTTTCAAAATTTTAAAAAAAGTTGATGTAATACTGATGTGATGATTCAGTCACAGCATTTTTGTGAAGTATTTTTTACCAAATGTTTTACAAGAAAGAAATTGACAAAGTTTTCGATTTTTGTGAAGTATTTTTTACCAAATTTAGACAGTTCGAGGTTTCATATGAAATATTTTGACAAGTCGAGGATATTTTTTTTTTTAATGAGATCCACCTATGTTATAAAATCTGCCTTATAAATTGAGAAGCGGCCATGTGAATTTATGAGAAATTAGGTCCGATGCGAGTCGTGGGACGGGAAGATGAGGAGGACGAGGCTGGTGGGGAGGGGAGAAGAGTACGTGCTCTGGACGACGAGGGAGACGGCGAGGAAAGGAACGGAGTGCCATTTCACGTGGGGGAAAGAGGCGCAGCACAACGCCGTGGGCTCCATCTTTTGGAACAACGACGCATTCGCCCGCTCTTGCAAACATCTCAGCTGCCTTTGGTCCTTCCAACACGATGGCCTCTCCCTCTTTTCCCCTTCCACCAATTCCTACAAATTGGTCTACCATTGGTTCAGATGATTTCCCAATTTTTTTTTAAATTACAATTTCGTCTAATTAATAAAGTCTATGAATTTTAGGGAAAAAGGATTTCGAGACGGGAGAGAAAGAGAGAGAGCAAAAGGAATTTTGAATTTTTGTATATTTTACAAAAATGACTGTACATGCTGTTGTATACACAAAAGAATGGTGAGGGTTGCAACAGAAAAACGAAAAGTAGAAACCATGTAACAACCCTCCAAAATAGTTCCATTCCCTCGCAAAATTCAGCTCAGTAATATAATCTGTAACACCCCTCCTCAAGTCTGAACCGGTAGAAACAGACTTGAAACATTGAGCCGAGAAAGCAAGCCATAAAATAACTCAGGTTGCAAAACTTTAGTAAAAATGTCTGCAAGTTGATTGGAGACATAGACGTGCATTAGGATCAGGAAACCAAATTTCAACTTGTCACGAACGAGATGACAATCAATCTCGATGTGTTTAGTACACTCGTGAAATACCAAATTGGCATATTCGTTGCCATATGTATAGCAAAACGATTATTGATCACTTGCGTGACGAGCTTTAAATTTATACCCGACACACAACTAATCCGCAAGTATACGGATGTCGTAGTACCAGGGTCGAACACAAGGACTTAAGCGATTAAGCTAGGAGTCGATTAAAACTAGGAAAACGAAAGAAATAAAATTGGTGAATTGTTTTAGGTGGTTTTCAAGATTGCAGAAAATTAGAAGAAGAAAGTAAAATCAAAGCAAGCAATGTTCAAGAAAAGATAGTCGATGGGAAAGGTTATGGGAATCGGGGTTCACCGACCATACAAAGATGTCGTAAGGAATTATGGACCTAGATCATTCTCGTTCTAAAGTGAGGGATTCGAAGACTAAGGTCGGGTTCGGTTCTTTCGATCCGAAAACCCGCTATCCAAGAGAGCATCTATCCACTTTCGTGGCTTAGAGTGCAATCCCGAATGCATTAAATTCCCTTGTCACGATCCTAAATTGGATTGAATCGAATTTCTTTGCATTCAATCTCAACTCATTTCAATGAATGCACCAAGAATCAAGAATACATGTTTCCATGAAATTCTCAATTCTAAATCCTACCCATAAGATTTTCATCAAGGGAGAAGCATTAAACATCATTCATCAAACTCTAGCAATTAAAACCCAAACAATTGCATCATTCAATTCAACAAATCCTAGGTTTCCCTAAACATTCATTCAAGAGAGATAAACTTGAAGAATGAAGAACAAAAACAAATTACATTCAATGCAAGGATTTGAAAGCACGAACAAAGCATAATCTTGGGTCTAAGGTGAATACAAGCATCCTTACATAAGGGCTAATCCCTCATCTCACAACAAGAAACTGCTCACTACTCATGTTCAAGAATACCAAGAAAACAAGATGAAACATAGAGAAAGGGGGGGGGGGGGGGAGAAATACTCAATAATGTCTTCAATCTTCAATCTCTAGCAAATCTCCTTGGTTTCCCTTCAAGATTTCGGCCCTAGGTCTCAAAAATGAGAGAAAACTGTCACCCCCTTCGTTCTCCAAGTTCAGAATGCCCTAGAAATCGCGAAACTCGCGATTTTAGTCTGTCAGTACGCCTAGACCGATCGATCTGGGTGTAGATCGATCGGTCTAAGGCTCGTTTTCTCGCCGCTTCATTTCTTCTCCAGACCGATCGGTCCACCTTGTGTTGATGTCTGGACCGATCGGTCCAGGCTCTGTTTTCTCGCGACACGCCCTTCTCTCTGGACCGAGCTTGAGACCGTTCCGGCTGGGTGGTCTAGCCGATCGGTCTTGGTCCAGACCGATCGGTCAAGACCTTTTCTCCTTCTTTCGGCTCTCCGTTTCGGTTCCTGCACAGCGGTTTGGGTCTACATGTCCCCTGCAACGTCTCCAGATCATCAGGTGTCTGGTTCGACCAAACCGACGTCGATTCAGTCCGATCCAAGTCCCTGGCTACCTTGCTCTACGTCAAAATCTGTAATTCTCCTCGTACACCTGCCAAAAACCGCAAAGATAGTCCCGAAAAGCTAAATGGGCTCTAAAAATGCCTAAGAGTGTGTGGAAACCGTTTAGAAACCAAAGGCATACTCGTATAAAATCCAGATAAAATCCGAGCCATCAAATCCCCCCAGACTTAAATCTTTGCTCGTCCTCGAGCAAATAAAATCAATGAAACACGAAGTCTGAGAAGGACGGTGAGTTAGAAATCGGTCTTTGATGAGTTTCAAGATCTAGTTGCGTGTCCACTGCTCAACTTATGGGAGTAGAATCGAATCTAGGCTACTCTAGCTATTCTCTCTTGTCAGCCAAACTTTTCAAAGTATGGGATTTCTATGTCGTCCTTAATCTACCATAAGAGTAATTCCAACTTCCAAGCACTCTCCTAAACTTATTTACCGTTTTCCTCCTCTAAGATATGTTATCTCTTCATTTATTTTGTTCACATTTTTTTTCTTCTTCCTTTCAAGAAAGTGCTAAGAGAAGTAATATCCCGAATTCCTAGGACGTTGAAGTTGACAAGTGTCTCCGCTTTTGCTTTTCTCTAATGATCATGACAACACTTGTCCCACAACTTAGACCCGAACCGTCGAATTTCGACACACTCATGTCATCGAATGATTTTCATTAACGATATAGTGACAGCGGAGTGTTGGTATGTATATACTTTCTTCGCTTATTCGTACAACATTTGTTTTTTCAAGAGACTATCTATCCTATGGGAGAGGCTTCGGGAACGGTTTTAGGGAGATATTTAACCTAGGTTCGGTCGGTCCTACTCTTTGGCATACCTAAATACAACAATACACCCCACAACCTAGAATCGCAAGCATCGAAGAGAGGGTTTGCTATTCACATATCATCGACAATCTACTCGAACACCTAGAGGTCTAAGTCCAAATCGCTAAGCAATCTCTAAACATCTATCACCATCATTTCATCATCGACCAATCTCAACTCAAAACGGTTTATGCAATGCATATGCTCCTACATGCTCTAGACCTATATGTAACAAATGCAATGCAAGGCTAGACCTATATGTACGATTCAGTCCGATCCAAGTCCCTGGCTACCTTGCTCTACGTCAAAATCTGCAATTCTCCTCGTACACCTGCCAAAAACCGCAAAGATAGTCCCGAAAAGCTAAATGGGCTCTAAAAATGCCTAAGAGTGTGTGGAAACCATTTAGAAACCAAAGGCATACTCGTATAAAATCCAGATAAAATCCGAGCCATCAATTATCGCAAAACAACTTTGCAGGGTCTGTCAGACTGATATGTAAGTCAGGAAGGAGATTATTCAGCCATACTAACTCACAAGTAGCATTGGCATGTAAATTTAATTTGATGGTTTTCGATAACTTAACTTTATAAAAATCCATTAAGATCGGATACGGTTTTACATAATTCACACAACTCGAAATTAGTATATATATATATATATCATATAAGAATTGTACCTGAATCCATGTTGCAGCGGAATAACTTTGAAGAACAAACTAAATAGTTTCGTTGTTTTTTTTTATCATTTCACCCTTACTTTGATAGTTTTTTCGATGGATGAAAAATATGAACCAAATATCCATTATTTATAGGATAAGGAGAGGGGAATAAACTTAAATACCCATGAACTTCAACACCATAATTAACTCATTTCCATCAATGAAGTCAAGATCATATTGAAATCAAAAACCCAAAATTACATGGGCCATTAAAATGTTATATTTCCAACATTATCTCACTTGGCCCATGTGATGACTTGATGATCTACAATCTTTAAATGCGTAAGTTTATGTTGTATTCATCTATCACTGATAACCTTTATTTGAACAATAAACAATTGAATCTTGGTGGCCACACATCATTTTACTTGAATATGTTTCCTTCCAAATATCACATTCGTTTGTCATCCAAAACCTCTTGTATGGTCACGAATAACAATAATGCATATCATCTCCATCAATTTTATATGTACACAAATAATTTAATGATAATATGATTTTCATTAATAGAAACAAGACTTTATTGAATTCAAAATATCATATATATAATGAGCAATTATTTAAATTACAACAAAGATTTATCTATGATGTCCATACGATCAACATGAACCTAATGGGTCCGGTATCATAAAATCAGTACTAATATGCTCAAATGATACTCTTTGTTTCCGCACTTCTTCTTTGACAGATAAGTATTTTATCTCCATATGCTTAGAACCTTTCGAGTACTTATCATTTTTCGGGAAGAAGATAGCTGCGAAATTATCACAGTAAATTCTCAGCGGTCTAACTATAGTGTCGACAATCCTAATCCCTGAAATAAAGTTCCGCATCCATAAACTGTGAACTGTAGCTTCAAAACATGCTACAAACTCAGCTTCCATGGTGAAAGAAGCGATGAGAGACTGGTTTCCACTTCTCCATAATGAGCAACTAAAGCCAATATAATTTTTAAAGAGTCTTTCTTAGAAACAGGAGAGAAAGTCTCTTTATAGTCTGTGCATTCCTTTTGCGTATAACCTTTGGCAACTAGTCGGGCTTTATATTTTTCGATATTACCACATGAGTCAAACTTGGTCTTAAAGATCCATTTACAACCGACTTTCTTTGCACCTTCCGGTAAATCTACTAAGTCTCAAACATTATTGTCGTTCATGGATTTTAATTCTTCTTTCATGGCATCAAACCATTTTCTAGAATTACAACTATTCATGGCTTGTTGAAATGTAGATGGGTCATTATCAATGCTTAAGTCACATTCATGTTCTAGAGCATAAACCACATAATCATCTGAGATCGCAAATCTTCTTTCCCTTTCAGATCGTCTCAAGATGATCGATGGTTCATCAATCTCCTCCGGTACCGTAACTGGTTCATTAATAATGTTCTCATTATGTGAGTTTTGGACATGCTCTTGTTGTACTGGAATATCATGAGACGTTGATGTGAATTTCGGTACAAAAACAACAGAAAGGATATCCGGTGTGAAAATATTATCCTGGATCTCTTCTATGCCAACTTTTCGTTATTCATTACTCCCATTGATTTGATCATTTTCAATGAACCTTGCATTGTCCGTCTCCATAATTCTCGTATTATGGTTAAGAAAATAAAATATAAACCCTTTAGACTTTTCTGGATAACCAATGAAAAATCCACTGATTGTCCTATGATCAAGTTTCTTTTCATGTGGATTGTACACTCTTATTTCTGTTTGGCAACCCCAAATATGCAGGTGCCTTAAACTCGGTTTCCTCCCTGTCCACATTTCATAAGGTGTTTTAGGGATTGTTTTGCTAGGAACCCGATTAAGCAAATAAGTTACCATTTTTAATGCATACATCCACAATGAGAGATGTAAAGAGTTATTACTTATCAAGCTCCTAACCATGTTCATTAATGTACGATTACGCCTTTCTACCACACCATTTTGTTGCGGTGTACCGGACATTGTGTATTGTGCACAAATACCCTTACTCTCGAGGAATTTCACAAATGGACCTAGATATTGTACAGTCTCATTACCTTTCTCCATCCCACATGGAAATATCAAAAGGTCCACAGATATCAATGTGAATTAATTCTAGAAGCTGAGTACTTCTTGTGGTGCTTTCTTTACAATATGTTTTGACTGTTTTTCTTTGATGCAGTTTATACATACCACTAAGTCACTAAAATCCAAACATGGTAAAATTTCATTCTTCACCAGTCTTATTAACCTTTATTTGGATATGTGACATAATCTTTGATGTCACAATAAAGCCGAACTTTCATTATTAGGTGCACTACGTTTAACGTCCATAATATTTTCAACATTAAACAAGGATTCTGAAAACTTTCTACCAAAATTAAAACGATAAAGACCATCCATTAAAATACTGGAACCAAAAATGTGTTCATGTTTATATAATTGAAAAATACCAGAACGGACTTAACAGAAAAACCTATCAAGTCTATTTTTCAATAAAAACAAGATTTCTTGCACATTCAGGAACATAAAGACATCCTTCAAGAGCTATGTGAAAGCCAGTGTCTAAGACCAATATATAAGTCCCAATGCCTTCTATTCGTACTCTCATCTTATTCCTCATGACCACATGCCTTTCGAGCCCTTTTATGGTTTGGTTCATACTAAATCCCTATTTAATATGAGAAACGTAAGTAGTAGCACCTGAATCTAACCACCAAGTATTGTTGGGTATTTCAATAACATTCAATTCAAAGCAAACTCAAATGTTATGTTTACCTTTGCTTTCGAACCATGCCTTTCTTTTCTAACAATCTTTCTTAACGTGTCCAGTCTTCTTACAAAAAAACACTTGACTTCTTTTCGAACTTGGCTCATGTTATCTTTTATTGGAGCATTATCCTTCTTTTTTTCATTCTTTCCTGGTTTTCTTTTATTGTTGCAGGCATTAGTTTGAACTGTAAGATGGACAAAATGTTCTTTCGCCTTTTTTAATCTCCCTTCCTCCTGTATGAGCATAACCTTCAATTCCTGAAAGTTCCATTTTTTATGGTGTTATAATTTACCAGAAATGTCTCATTAATATCTATTCTCATAGTCTTCAACTTTACCGCCATATTAGACATGTTAGTCACATGGTGATGGATAGGCTGTGACTAATCAAACTTTTTCGTAGTCAGCTTGCTCACGAGACTTCCTACAATTGACTTGTCAGCCAGATCCGACTGAGAATACTCTTTAATCTTTTGCATAAATTCCTTTGCACTTTCAGTTTTAGACATCCATGGCTTAACACTTTCTACCACAGTGATTCTCATCAAATTCAAACACAATCTATTTGATCGCTCCTAGGAATCGAAGTTAATCCTGTCATTTTTTGAGCTTTTATCTGTTATGGTTATTGGCTTTTCATTTAACAATGCATGATCCATATCATTGAAACCCAAATAAAATTGGATTTGTTCAGACCAATCTGCATAGTTAAGCGCATTGAACTTGAAAAAGTTAACAAATACGCACTCTTCAACAATCCACTGATTCTATTCACTTGTAAAGATCGTGAATTACAACTCTTTTTTGTTCGAGCTTAATCCAACCCACGAACACAACTCCCCCTGAGTTTGTTCCCCTTTAAAACGTAAATTCTATCAGCAAAACGTACCCCAAGTGTTTCCACACTCCCCTGAAAGGTTCACCACAATTATGATTTTCGGGCTCCCCCTCAATGACAACTCACGTTTTCTCAAGTAACCCTCACCAGAATAAAAACTCTTAGAAACGACTAAACTCTCTCAAGCTCTCTCTCTTTTTGTGCGTACTCTCTTCATACTCCAGGCTCCTCTTTTTATAGATGTCAAGACGTGGTTTTGATCTGATTTGTTGAGATTTGATTTAATCTTCTCAAGATCCTCTTTGTGTCTATCTCTATCTCTTTTATATTTATCTCTTTCCAAATCACTTAGCTCCAAGGAGTTTGACTCGACTTCAACTTCCTCATTTGATTTTATCTCTTCATAATTTGATTTTATCTCAATAATCTTCTGGAGTCTTCAACACAAATCAAATCTTTCCTACACATTTAGTTAAACACAAATATTAACCACATCAACCCTAACAATCTCCCCCTTTTTGACTTTCTACTCATACACAAATAAACTTTAGAAAATAATCTCTGTTCGTTGCTCGGTGTACTTCACTTGTCATCAGAAGTCCTTGATCCATATATCCCCCTATGTGTATGAGTTGAAATTCAAAACATTCTAAAGCAAGTTTCATATCACACATTTACCTGAGTTCAAGCAATCAAATCATACGTTAAACTACTCAGGGTCACCTGACGCATTGTGAAGGGCCATCTTCAATACCTTCTCCCCCTTTGTGTGTGAGTAAAAACACAAAATGTCGAGTTTCTTTTTCTATAGGTTAGTTTAAGGAGAGAGAGAAAAAACAAACACAAATGTAGCACCGTTTCAAGGGAGTAACTTGCAAGATACACTTCAGATTTTTCAGCTCCCACATTCACCCACATAGCTTAACCGACTTCGCTTAACCGACTCAAGATAAACTCATCACATTTTTGCAAAAATAATAAAACCTTTTTTTAAAATAAATCAGATTTTTCAAGAGTCATCTGTCAGGGTCTTCTCACAATCTATGAAGGAGCACTCATCTATTCAGAACAAAAATATTGGGCAATTATTTGAACTTCTAGGATGTTGAAATCAAAGAGAATAGCTTACCATTTAAGTCAGAACTACTCGGTTTTCCCTTTTTCTCGTTTTTTTTCTTCGTTCCTCTCTCTTACTGTTTTTCCTTTTTCTTTTCTTTTCTTTTCTTTTTTTTTTTAAATTTGAAGAACTTATGGGGAGACAATTATATGGAAAACACGGTATACTCTTATAATTTTTACAGAGGAGTATGAAAAGATCTTTGACCTTTTCTGCCCTTAGACCATCGTTTAGGTATCTCAATTCACAACTTAGACCCGAGTCACTGTAAACACAGTCCACTCATATCAACCAAATTAGTTGACAGCGGAGTATCAATAAACTGCAATTTTTCTTATTCATCCTAGTGAGTGGTACCTACCAAAGACTTAGGGAACCCTGACTCGAGTACTCAGAAAAAATTTTATTGTTCCCCAACACCTACAGATTTCTGCAAGCGCATGAATCTATTCATGTCAAGTGGGTTTGTAAAGAGATCAACCAGTTGATGTTCTGTGGGAACATACTCAATCGCGAAGTGTTTCTTTTCAACTTGTTCCCTAAAACAATTCGTCCAATTGAATAAACCATCAACACATACGAATCCATACCTCTTTCCACTGGTGCTCTCGGTTTGTATTTCATTTATCCTCCTGTGTTGAACTCGAGTTTGTCGACATGACTTGGGTACGATTTTCTCTTCGTGAGTGAACTCTGACATTCTGTGAACAGCCCCTGACTTGTCAATGGTGGATACTTTGAAGCACTTTGGTTGATTTTTGTTCTTTTCTGTCCAGGTATAACAGTGGTTTGTTGTTCGTTTCCCTGTCAACACACACTCATCTTTTTCATTAGTCACATAGCACGCATCATGAGTGAATCTTACCTTCATACCATTGTCACAAAGTTGACTAATGCTAATCAAATTTGCCTTAAGTCCATGCACAACATTCACATTAGCGAGATTAAGCATTCCTTCAATATCGAGACAACCTTTTCCTACCATCTTTCCCTTCTTTCCATCCCCAAATGTCACGTCATCTCCTTTCTTATCACTGACAAAATTTGACAGCAACTCCTTCTTCCCTGTCATATGCCTTGAACAACCATTATCAAGGTACCATATGTTATCATGGTTACTTTGCTCAGAGATCAATGCCACATTACAGTTAAGAGCATCCTTCTTTATCCAAATCTGTTTCATAGTAAAAGGATAGTGATTATACTTACCTTTATCCCAAGTGGCTTTTAGATGATGGCAATGAACTCGAATATGACCCTTTTTACCACAGAAAAAACAGCTTCGTCTCTCTTAGTATGTTCTCCTCGACTGGAAGTCAGGTTGGTAGTGTCTTGTATGGAAATCAGGTCTAGAGTACACTGGTTGAAAGTCAGGTCTGGAGTGAGGGACCCTTCGGATTTTGTCAGGTACTTCTTCGCCCAGTATTCCTCCTGACACAAACTTACCTTGGTTCTTGCTTTGTTCGCCCACGTATCCAAGCCCTGTATGTCTAGGATCATGTCTGCCCACGCCGAGCAGATAGTCCAACTTCTCTGTTCCACTTCCAAGCATTCGTACATTCTTCTTTGTTTCTTGTAGTTGTCGTTTCAAGTGAGTGATCTCCTCTTCCTTTAGCACTATTTCGGTCTTTGCTTCTTTTAGTTGCAGCTCCAATTCCTTCTTCTCCTTGACCAGTCTCATGTTAATCTCGTAGATCTTCATTGTCTCATTATAGAGTTCATTCACATCTACCTCTTCATCATCAGATTCTTCATCTATGATCCCAATGAATGCACATAAGTTTGGTAACTCTTCTTCTTCTTTTTCTTCTTCAGATTCTGTCTCAGAGCTATCATGATTGATAATGACTTTTCCTTTTCCTTTGGATTTTCCCAAACACTCTTTTTTCGTATGACCATAGCCCTGACATTCATAGCTTTGTATCTCTTGAAGGCTCTTCAAGACAGCTTCTCTTTTGGCAACACTAGGACAATTTGCCTTCCAATGTCCTTTTCCCTTACATTCTAAACATCTGTTGGTCTCTTTTGCTTCTTGCTTTTGGGGATATGAAGCTTTTTTCTTGAAAAACTTATTGAATTTTTTCACTATAAGTGACATATCGTCTTCAGCTGTAATATGAAGCGAGTCATCTTCTGAAACGTGAAGGGCTACTACTTTTTTGCGAGGTGGCACTGACTTTTTTATAATAACATTCAACTCTAATTCATGAGCAGCAAAAATACTGACGGTTCCTTTGAAACTTACATTGTCAGTGTTGTGTACCATCTGGAATGCAACAATTTGAGATATGTATTTCTCCGGTAAGCTCATGATTAATTTGTTGACCAGTTTACTATCCTTGTACTGCTTTCCCAAAGCTGCAGCTTCATTCGCCAATGCATTGAGTTTTCCACAAAACTCCTTCACGCTTTCATCCTCATCCATCTCCAACTTATCAAACTGATGTTTGACAATGTCACGCCTTTTCCTCTTAACACTTGATGTTCCTTCATGTATCAATTCCAAGGTATCTCAAGCTTCTTTGGCGGTTTTGTACGCTTGGATCTGTTTGAATTCATCTGAATCCACATTATTGAAGATGATTGAAAGTGCTTTTGAATTTAGTGCTGAAGCTTTCTTTTCATTCACCGTCCATTGTTCGTTGGGCTTAAGCATCTCCACACCATCAATGATGACTTTTGGAATCGTCTACCCCTTCTGAACTGTGATCCAGGCATCCTCATCAATTCCTTTGATAAAGTTCATAACCTTGACCTTCCAATACCCATAGTTGTCTGCATCAAACAACAACGACCTTCCAAAGGCTTGTAACTCCTTTAGTGTCTGCATTGTGCGTATTGCTTGTCCCACACTGATATGAAATGAATAATCCTACGATCAATAACCAGACTCTGATACCAATTGAAAAAGTTAACGAATACGCACTCTTCAACAATCCACTGATTCTATTCACTTGTAAAGATCCTGAATTACAACTCTTTTTTGTTCGAGCTTAATCCAACCTACGAACACAACTCCCCCTGAGTTTGTTCCCCTTTACAACGTAAATTCTATCAGCAAAACGCACCCCAAGTGTTTCCACACTCCCCTGAAATGTTCACCACAATTATGATTTCCGGGCTCTCCCTCAGTGACAACTCACGTTTTCTCAAGTGACCCTCACCAGAATAAAAACTCTTAGAAACGACTAAACTCTCTCAAGCTCTCTCTCTCTTTTTGTGCATACTCTCTTCATGCTCCAGGCTCCTCTTTTTATAGATGTCAAGACGTAGTTTTGATCTGATTTGTTGAGATTTGATTTAATCTTCTCAAGATCCCCTTTGTGTCTATCTCTATCTCTTTTGTATTTATCTCTTTCCAAATCACTTAGCTCCAAGGAGTTTGACTCAACTTCAACTTCCTGATTTGATTTTATCTCTTCATAATTTGATTTTATCTCAATAATCTTCTGGAGTCTTCAACACAAATCAAATCTTTCCTACACTTTTAGTTAAACACAAATACTAACCACATCAACCCTAACAGAACTTAACAATTACATTGCCAAAAGCCATAAGGTTAAGTGAAGCTGAAATTTTATAAATATTTATCCATTAGTATTTCAAAAGTAACAATAATATGTACCAAAATTTACCTTTGGGCAATACATCAATACATACATACAATCATTGATGCAAAATATACTTTAATGGATATCATGAAACTACTAGTTAAATAAATATACAATCTTTGGACATACATATTTATTAACTTAAATTATGTCCCTCTAATATATTAATCATATGCATTGATCCATCTTTGGATGATCTAATAGCAATATGATAAATAATTATAATTGTTTATTTATTTATTTATTTATTTTATGTCATACATTAATATTCTTTTATTATGAACAATTAAAACATACATATTTTGTTTAAATATTTATTTTAATTTAAACTAGGTCACTTTGGTGACTAGCAATTTTGAACTGTAAAACAAATCAAAAGATTTTTGACTTCCATATAATATGTATCTACATAGTTAATTTCGTAAAGTATATAAACTATTATCCATACAAATTTTTATATGATATAATAATGCATAATATATATACTTATAGAAGATACAAAAATAATAATAATATGGGCCAATATTATTATATCATTATAATTTTTTTTAATTTATTTAAAACTATCTTTATTGTTCAAATTTAGAACCCGCATTTGATTTAATTAAAATGATCTTTACTATAATTAATATTTGCATGACATTTTATAACTTTATGTTAACTTTTCATGCACGTAAGTTTAAGTGCTCATATGTCCAATATATACATATATATATATATTACTATTATTATATAACAAATATGGATATTCATATATACTAATTTATATATATATATATATACACATACACTTTAATTTCTAATTTCTATTACTATAATCTTTGGTGATACATTTAAAAAAAAATGTATCCATATATTATACATATTAAAATTTCGAAACTGTAATCGATGAATTATGATAAAACAAAATACATGCTCTGATATCAAATGTAAATTTAATTTGATGGTTTTCGATAACTTAACTTTATAAAAACTCATCAAGTCCGGATACGGTTTTACATAATTCAAACAACTCGAAATTAGTGTATATATATATATATATCATATAAAAATTGTACATGAATCGATGTTGCAACAGAATAACTTTGAAGAACAAACTAAATAGCTTTGTTGTTTGTTTTTCTCTCCTTTCACCTTTGCTTTGATAGTTTTTTCGATGGATGAAAAATATGAACCAAATATCCATTATTTATAGGGTAAGAAGAGGAGAATAAACTTAAATACCTATGAACTTCAACACCATAATTAACTCATTTCCATCAATGAAGTCAAGATCATATTGAAGTAAAAACCCCAAAATTACATGGACCATTAAAATGTTATATTTCGAACATGGCAAGCGACTTTTACTCCGCCTCGATGCTACTCTGAGAAACCGTGGTTTGCTTTTTGGCCTTCCAAGAGATTAAGGAGTTGCCGAAAAAGATACAAAAACCGGAAGTAGAGCGTCGCGAATCCGAGCAAGAAACCCAATCTGCATCTACAAAAGCATTGAGGCAAAGTGAAGAATCAACCGAGTAAAACAAACCTTGCCCAGGATTCGTCTTCAAATAAAGAACAACACGTTGTGCAACTGCAAGATGAAGAGTGGTCGGTCGAGACAGAAATTGGCTGAGTTTACGGACGACATAAGTGATATCCGGTCTACTAATTATCAGGTACAACGACTGATCAATAAGACGACGATAACCAGTTATGTCGGAAATTAAGAAGCTCGCTAGAATCCTTAGACAATTTAACGTCGGGATCCAAAGGTGTAGAGACAAACTTGCAAGCAAGATAATCAGAGTCTATAATCAGGTCAAGGCAATACTTTCTCTGATTTACAAAAATAGCAAGCTTGGAACGAGCAACTTCCAAACCCAAAAATACCGTAATTCCCTAAAGTCCTTGATGTGGAACTTCTATTTCAGCAAGAGTTTCACATCATCAACCGCCAAAGGATCATTGCTTGCAATAACAATATCGTCAACATAATCCAACAATGCCACAAGAACGACCAGATTTTTTAACAAACAAAGTGTAGTCTGTAGTAAATTGAGTATAGCCATTCGCAAGGAGAACATTAGCAAAGGTAAAATACCATTGTCGAGACGCTTGACGATACAAGGATTTCTGTAATTTGCAAACGGCAATAGGTGGCAATAATTCATCAGGTTTTAGTGTGAAACCAGGGGGCAGAGACATATAAATCTCTCCAAGGAGTTTGACTCAACTTCAACTTCCTGATTTGATTTTATCTCTTCATAA
>NW_010966177.1:8780258-8793831 GCF_000463585.1 Tarenaya hassleriana
CCCCTGAGTTTGTTCCCCTTTACAACGTAAATTCTATCAGCAAAACGCACCCCAAGTGTTTCCACACTCCCCTGAAATGTTCACCACAATTATGATTTCCGGGCTCTCCCTCAGTGACAACTCACGTTTTCTCAAGTGACCCTCACCAGAATAAAAACTCTTAGAAACGACTAAACTCTCTCAAGCTCTCTCTCTCTTTTTGTGCATACTCTCTTCATGCTCCAGGCTCCTCTTTTTATAGATGTCAAGACGTAGTTTTGATCTGATTTGTTGAGATTTGATTTAATCTTCTCAAGATCCCCTTTGTGTCTATCTCTATCTCTTTTGTATTTATCTCTTTCCAAATCACTTAGCTCCAAGGAGTTTGACTCAACTTCAACTTCCTGATTTGATTTTATCTCTTCATAATTTGATTTTATCTCAATAATCTTCTGGAGTCTTCAACACAAATCAAATCTTTCCTACACTTTTAGTTAAACACAAATACTAACCACATCAACCCTAACAGAACTTAACAATTACATTGCCAAAAGCCATAAGGTTAAGTGAAGCTGAAATTTTATAAATATTTATCCATTAGTATTTCAAAAGTAACAATAATATGTACTAAAATTCACATTTGGGCAATACATCAATACATACATACAATCATTGATGCAAAATATACTTTAATGGATATCATGAAACTACTAGTTAAATAAATATACAATCTTTGGACATACATATTTATTAACTTAAATTATGTCCCTCTAATATATTAATCATATGCATTGATCCATCTTTGGATGATCTAATAGCAATATGATAAATAATTATAATTGTTTATTTATTTATTTATTTATTTTATGTCATACATTAATATTCTTTTATTATGAACAATTAAAACATACATATTTTGTTTAAATATTTATTTTAATTTAAACTAGGTCACTTTGGTGACTAGCAATTTTGAACTGTAAAACAAATCAAAAGATTTTTGACTTCCATATAATATGTATCTACATAGTTAATTTCGTAAAGTATATAAACTATTATCCATACAAATTTTTATATGATATAATAATGCATAATATATATACTTATAGAAGATACAAAAATAATAATAATATGGGCCAATATTATTATATCATTATAATTTTTTTTAATTTATTTAAAACTATCTTTATTGTTCAAATTTAGAACCCGCATTTGATTTAATTAAAATGATCTTTACTATAATTAATATTTGCATGACATTTTATAACTTTATGTTAACTTTTCATGCACGTAAGTTTAAGTGCTCATATGTCCAATATATACATATATATATATATTACTATTATTATATAACAAATATGGATATTCATATATACTAATTTATATATATATATATATACACATACACTTTAATTTCTAATTTCTATTACTATAATCTTTGGTGATACATTTAAAAAAAAATGTATCCATATATTATACATATTAAAATTTCGAAACTGTAATCGATGAATTATGATAAAACAAAATACATGCTCTGATATCAAATGTAAATTTAATTTGATGGTTTTCGATAACTTAACTTTATAAAAACTCATCAAGTCCGGATACGGTTTTACATAATTCAAACAACTCGAAATTAGTGTATATATATATATATATCATATAAAAATTGTACATGAATCGATGTTGCAACAGAATAACTTTGAAGAACAAACTAAATAGCTTTGTTGTTTGTTTTTCTCTCCTTTCACCTTTGCTTTGATAGTTTTTTCGATGGATGAAAAATATGAACCAAATATCCATTATTTATAGGGTAAGAAGAGGAGAATAAACTTAAATACCTATGAACTTCAACACCATAATTAACTCATTTCCATCAATGAAGTCAAGATCATATTGAAGTAAAAACCCCAAAATTACATGGACCATTAAAATGTTATATTTCGAACATGGCAAGCGACTTTTACTCCGCCTCGATGCTACTCTGAGAAACCGTGGTTTGCTTTTTGGCCTTCCAAGAGATTAAGGAGTTGCCGAAAAAGATACAAAAACCGGAAGTAGAGCGTCGCGAATCCGAGCAAGAAACCCAATCTGCATCTACAAAAGCATTGAGGCAAAGTGAAGAATCAACCGAGTAAAACAAACCTTGCCCAGGATTCGTCTTCAAATAAAGAACAACACGTTGTGCAACTGCAAGATGAAGAGTGGTCGGTCGAGACAGAAATTGGCTGAGTTTACGGACGACATAAGTGATATCCGGTCTACTAATTATCAGGTACAACGACTGATCAATAAGACGACGATAACCAGTTATGTCGGAAATTAAGAAGCTCGCTAGAATCCTTAGACAATTTAACGTCGGGATCCAAAGGTGTAGAGACAAACTTGCAAGCAAGATAATCAGAGTCTATAATCAGGTCAAGGCAATACTTTCTCTGATTTACAAAAATAGCAAGCTTGGAACGAGCAACTTCCAAACCCAAAAATACCGTAATTCCCTAAAGTCCTTGATGTGGAACTTCTATTTCAGCAAGAGTTTCACATCATCAACCGCCAAAGGATCATTGCTTGCAATAACAATATCGTCAACATAATCCAACAATGCCACAAGAACGACCAGATTTTTTAACAAACAAAGTGTAGTCTGTAGTAAATTGAGTATAGCCATTCGCAAGGAGAACATTAGCAAAGGTAAAATACCATTGTCGAGACGCTTGACGATACAAGGATTTCTGTAATTTGCAAACGGCAATAGGTGGCAATAATTCATCAGGTTTTAGTGTGAAACCAGGGGGCAGAGACATATAAATCTTCTCGTCGAGCTCACCATGTAAAAACGCATTGGTGACATCCATTTGAGTCAAAGACCAATGTTGAGTTACTGCCAAGGCTAAAAGAAATTTAACAGTCACCAATTTAGCAACATGAGAGAATATATCAAGGAAATCAACCCCCTCTTGTTGTGTATACCCTTTAGCAACCAAACACGCTTTAAATCTGTCAATGGTACCATCAGATTTACGCTTAATCTTATACATCCACTTACATCCAACAACCCTCTTATCAACAGGAAGAGAGACAATTGACCAGGTTCTATTCCCTTCAAGAGCATTCAGCTCGATATTCATGGCTTCCCTCCAAGCATCCGAGGATATAGCTTCCTTGAAGTTTTACGTTCAGAAAAAATAGAGGTGTTAAGGACAAAGGATCTGTAAGAGAGAGAAAGTCGATGGTAAGACAGAACAGAGGCCAGAGGATAAGTGGGAGAAGAAGATGTATCATTAATAAGATAGCAATGATAATCATCAAAGTACTTGGGTTTATGGGTGAGACGTCGAGGTCTGTCAGAAACAGCAGCCTGATCAGGAACAATGAGAGATTGTTTAGAAACAGGGGAAGAATGTAGTGAAGTAGAAGGAATAGGTGAGATAGTAGGGGAAACATGAGGAATAAGGGAGATAGGTGAAAAACTAGGAGAAGGAAAAATTGACAGGTCGGTAATACGGATAGACAAAGGTAAAATTGAATCAGAAAAAATGGAAGAAGAAGCCGAGGGCTGACCATTGCCAATTGTAAAAGGAAAAACAGATTCATGGAAAACAACGTTTCGTGAAATAAAAATGGAACTGGTTTCAAGGTCGAGAAGTTTATACCCTTTGTAGCCAGAAGGATAGCCCAAGAATACAATCGCTCGAGCTCGAGAAGAAAATTTATGCCTCTTGGTGAGCAAAGTGGATGCATAAGCCAGACATCCGAAAGCTCGCAAATGTCCATAATCAGGAGCATGACCCTGCAAGGCCTCAAAAGGAGATTTGTTGAGAAGTAAAGGAGAAGGTGTCATATTAATCAAATAGACAGTCGTTCGAACACACACAAACCAAAAGGAAATAGGTAGCTGAGACTGAAATAATAAAGCACGAACTACATTCATCAAATGTTGGTGTTTTCTCTCAACAAAGGAATTCTGTTCGGGAGCCTGAACACAAGAGAAGTAATTTGAATCCCCTTGGATCGAAAAAACTCAGAAAATCGCAGCTCGGGGGCATTATCAGATCTAACAGCCTTAATAGTTTTTCCAAACCGTGTTTCAATAAGCTGAACAAACTCAGGAACAAGCCTTAGAACATCACGTTTTGATTTCATCATATAGATCCAAGTAACCCGAGAATGATCATCAACGATAGTAAAAAAATAACTAAAACCATCATGAGAAATAGAAGCAAAGGGACCCCAAACATATATTAAATCAAAAGAACAAGGAGAAATATTGTTATGGGAAATAAACGGTAATCGACGTTGCTTAGCCAAATGGCAAACATGACAATGTGTAATATTTGTAAAACGTGAAAGAGAAAGAGTAGAAGACAATGTTCTAATCTTCTGAAAGGATGGATGTCCAAGACAACAATGCCAAGGAGAAACATCAGCGCGAAAAGCATGGATCGGGAATGAAGAAGAAGGTGATGAGGATGGAGAGGAAAAGCTAGACTCGAAGAAATAGAGCTTGTGACAAAGCTTAGCCTTCCTAATCGTCGAGCTTTGAAAAAGCTCCTGAATGAGACAACAATCAGAGGAAAACAAGACAAGCAAGTTAGAGTGTTGGAGCAAAGAACTAACACACACAATGTTAAAAGAAAAGGTAGGAATATAGAAAACATTGTGGAGGAGAATATGATCATTCAAAAGAACAGAACCCATACGATGAACCAAAAGTTTTGTTCTATTAGGCAAAGTAACCGAGCGAGGAGCAAACTGAACAAGCTCCCTAAACATCCTTTTGTCATAACAGACATGAGCCGAAGCGCCAGAGTCAATAATCCAGGAGGCAGAACAAGACCCTAAAATATCAACAGAAACCGATGAGCAGATGAAAGAAGAGATAAGAGAGCAATTACCAGAGGAGTCAGTAACATCTAGTGCTCCCTTCTCTGAAACAGAGAGTCATAGGTCTTTAGCTGAGAACTGAGCTTAGAACAAAGCTCCTGCAACTGAGCAACCGAAAACTTATCCAAATCTGGAACAATAGGAGAAGAAACAAAACCTGAATCTTTAACTAGATTTGCAAAATTCCCAGAAACCGGAGAAGATGCCCGATGCTGAGGTTTAGGATGAGGATGAGATTTATTGTTAGCTGAAGGTTTGTATCCAAGGGGATACTCATGCAACTTACAACATTTCTGTATGGTGTGTCCATACAAACCACAATGAGTGCATAATGGGCGTTGCTTGGATTTGAACGGGGCACCAAAAATCGCAGCAACAGTCTCAACAGAAGAAGGAGTAGAAGCTTGGAATACCACAACATCAGAGGGTATGGAAGAAGTTACCAAACATTGCTGCTCTTGTTGAATCACTAGGTTATAAGCCCGTTGAATGTCAGACATCGGATCCATCATGGTGATTTGATTACGGACTGCCTCAAACTCATCATTCAAACCATACATAAAATCAATGACAAAATCACTTTCAAATTCATCAGCCCATCGTTTATCAACCATACAAGAGCACTTGTTGCAAGTACAGTGAGGATTAACCCGAACAGTCTTGAGCTCTTCCCAGACTATGGAAATAGCAGTATAATACTTAGCAACGGTGAGCGTACCTTGGCGAATACTACGAAGCCTCTGTTAACCCGGTACTTGTGAGGGGCGTTGGACTGCTGAAATCGGTGAGCAAGGTCCAAACCACATCTCTCAAGCAGTGGGAATATACATCAGATTCTCGGAGGTGTCTTCATCAACAGAATTGATGATCTAGAAGCGCACAATCGCATTGTTGCATAACCAGAATCGGAGAATGAGATTTCCAACATCAGGCTTCGGTAAAGAATCGTCAACAAAACAAAGTTTGTTGCGACCTTCAAGAGCAATAACAATAGCACGTTGCCATGAACCAAAATTTCCAGCTCCGGTGAGACGCTTCGTGATGGTCTGAAGCCCGCCGTGATTGTCAGAGCTCAGAAAATATGGATTATCAAAACAATCGGAAGTAGTTGTGGTCTGAGAAGAGACCGAAGCCAGAAATACCGGTGATGAAGAATCATCCACCGGGAAGAAGAATCAACCAACGGGGATACAAAGGTGTAGAAGATGCTATAGTGTAGGGTTTGAATATGTATTCAATTGTTTACCATCAATAGTACAGAGTGTATATATACATGTAGAAGCGAGAGTAATATGTTAACTGAATCACATAATACAAAGAGAATATTAGTAGTTGATATAATCAGGGGATATGATTGAGATATCCTTCCTTTACGCCCCCGCAAGATGAGGATCGTGCGCGAGCCCAATCTTGACTCGTAAAAGATCGAACCTCGCGCGAGGAAGTGGTTTTGTGAGCGCATCTGCGAGTTGGTCTTGCGAAGAGACGTGAGTAACCCGGAGATGACCATCTTGGACGAGCCCGCGAATGAAATGATAATCAATGGTTACATGTTTCATTCGGGAATGAAACACCGGGTTTGAGCATAAATACGTCACACCCACATTGTCGCAATAGATTACCGGTGGGGTCGAGATCTTGATGTCGAGCTCAGACATGAGTGAGGAGACCCAGAGAACTTCCGAAGCGGTGGATGCTACAGATTTGTACTCAGATTCGGTCGATGAACGAGCTGCGATGCGTTGCTTTTTCGAAGACCAAGAAATTGGGTGGCTGCCAAGATATATGATATGTGCACTCGTCGAGGTAAAGTCATCTTTATTGCCACCCCAATCGGCATCGGAGAAAGCATGAAGAGTGGCGGAGTTCTTGGAGGACAGAAAAATCCCGAGAGAGCTTGTCCCGAAAAGATAGCGAAGAACACGTTTGACGACTTGCCAGTGATCACTTGTTGGCTGATGCATAAACTGAGATAGTTTGTTGACGACGAAAGCAATGTCTGATCTTGTGAAATGAAGGTATTGAAGACTGCCAATAACATTTCTGTACTCCGTTGCATCTTCCAAAGGTGTGCCCATTGCGAGAGTGAGAGATGACGTCGACGGCATTGGAGTAGAAACCGGTTTTGCTTGCAGCATGTTTGTGCGACGGAGAAGATCGGTAATATACCGTTTCTGCGTAAGGTAGAGGCCATCGGTGGTTCTAGTCACTTCAACCCCCAAGAAGAAGGATAGAACACCAAGATCTTTGATGGAGAACCTGTCGGACAACATCGAGATGAAAGTATTGCAGCGAGTAGAGTTGTTACTGGTCACAACTATGTCATCAACATAGACGAGGAGGTATATGACGGTGTCGGCTTTGCGAAGGATGAAAAGAGAGGTGTCCACCAATGAGTTGGTGAAGCCCGAGTCGAGGAGAAATTGACGGAGCTCATAATACCAAGGTCGAGGAGCTTGTTTAAGGCCATAGAGAGCCTTGTGAAGCTTGCACACATGAGTTGGGCGATCACAGTCCACAAACCCGGGAGGTTGAGTCATGTAGACATCATCATTAAGGCGACCTTGGAGAAAGGCGTTGTTGATGTCTAGTTGACGCAAGGACCAACCATGAGAGACGGCAAGACTTAGGACAAGTCGAACAGTGGTCGGTTTGATCACCGGACTGAAGGTGTCATGGTAATCAACACCGGGCCGTTGGTGAAAGCCTTTCGCCACGAGCCTCGCCTTGCACCTGTCAAAAGAGCCATCAACACAACGTTTAGTGTGGAATACCCATTTGAACCCAACTATATTTTGAGAAGCATCCGATGGAACCAAGCTCCAAGTGTCGTTCTTCACAAGAGCATCGAACTCTTCGACCATTGCTTGTCTCCAATGAGGCGATTTGAGGGCTTGGGAGACGGTGGTCGGTTCCACATCAGGTGTAGGTCCGGTTGTGGAAAGGTTGACAAATTTGGAACAAGGTTTATGGATGTTATTTTTGGATCTAGTCTTCATCGGGTGGTTGTTTCTTGTGGGACAAGGTATTGGTATATCTTCGGTTGGGGATGCGGTTTATGTTGTTTCAGGTTGTGTTGGTGTAGGTGGTAATGTTTGGAGTGGATTGGTATCTTGGTGAAGGTTTGATTCAGATGGTGATGGTGGCGGTGTTGGTAAGGAAGAGGACTGATGGTCATTTGTAGTTGTCGAAGGGAGCAAGGTAGGCGATGGTGATGAATCTGCGCGTAGGGGTAGGGACGGTGGTGATGGCGTAATGAGTGGAGCACTAGGAACCAGTGTGTGAGACGGTGAAAAGGATTGAGAGATAGACTCAGAGGTGAACGTTGAGTGAGGTGGTGACGAAAGTTTGTGAAATGGAAAAGATGACTCGAAGAATGTCACATGACGAGAGGAAAAGACACGACCGGAGGATGGATGAAGACACAAAAACGAGCTTTGAGTGGGCGAATAGCCGACAAAAACACAAGGTGAGGACCGTGGGTCGAGTTTATTGTGGTTGTATGGACGGAGCCATAGAAAACATAGGCAACCGAAAGTCCGTAGTTTCGTGTAGTTTGGCTTAAACCGAGAGAAGATAAGAGTGGAAGATACAGAGAGAAGACATCAAGAACTTGTGATTTTTGTTTAAGTGGGTAGAACCATGTATACCGAGTAAAATGATCAACAAAAATCACATAGTATTTGAAGCCATTAAACGATTCAATAGGTGAACTCCATACATCCGAAAAAATGAATTCAAGGGGACGAGAGAAGATAAGAGTGGAAGTGGAAAAAGGGAGTTTATGACTCTTATTAATAGAACATGGTTGACATAACAACTCTTTCGGAGAATTAGATGACAAGGGAAGAGAAAATTGACGAATGACTCGAGACAAGACTTCGGGTGATGGATGGCCTAACCTAGAGTGCCATTCAAGATACGTGGTTTTTATTGTAGAGAAAACAGAAGGTGAAGACGACACGGAACAAGAGATAGTGGACCACTCATACACGCCATCTCTAAGTTGTTTGGTTGTTAGAGCTGCCCCCGTTGCGAGATCCTTCACCTGAAAGTGAAAGGGGAAAAATTCAACAGAAACACGGTTAGAAGTGCATAACTGATGTATGGAGAAGGTTTTTCCGAAGATTAGGAACACAAAGAACATTGGTTAAGGAGAAAGGACGAGTGTGAAAGGGTAGAGATATAGAACCGATGTGGGAGATGTGTTGACCAGAACCGTCGCCAAGCTCTACATCCTCGCCGCCGGTGTATGGAGAGTGGAGAGCAAGGTTGTCCAAGTCCGATGTGATGTGATGCGAGGCACCCGAGTCAAGAAGCCATGTCGGAGACGAAGATGCTGGAGTCATGGTTGTGTGATGGGCTTTTGCTGGCCATGAAGGAGGAGACTGAGATCCCGATTGATGGTTGGAAGTGGAGTGCAAGAGATGGCAGTGATGAGCACTGTGCCCATGAGTGCCGCAAAGCTGACATTTGCCTTGATAGCCGGTTGTTTTACGTGGTCGACTTCCCTGAGTGTCAGTGGACAACCTAGGATGTTGCTGCCAGGACGGACGAGAAGAGTGATTGGAGGACTTAGATTGAGTGTTATGCGTTGTGATGGGAAGGACAGGCGGAGCAGCATCAACAGAGAGCACAGCATGGTTCAACAGCTTCTCGTGTAATTCCACAAAGGAGATGGGTAGATCCCTCGCGTTGATAACATCCTTGACCGGTTTGAAGTCATCACTCAATCCAGAGAGAATGAGATCAACTAGATCTTCATGATCTAGAGGCTTACCAAGAAGGGCCAACTCGCCGGCCTTAATCTTGAAGAAATGCATGTAATCATCAATGGTTTTGGTACTTTGGTGAAGCGTCACATATTGTCTTTGATTTGCTTGATATGGCCTCGACTTGATCGGCCGTATGTGGAGGCGAGAATAGCCCAGACAGCACTTGTTGATGCAGCGCATGCAATAAGCGCTTGGCACGAGACAGAAATCGAGCCAAGGAGGGCAGAGAAGATGACTTTGTCCTGCCGGAACTAGGCAGGGAATGCGGGATTCGGCTTCTCGGCATTATTCTCGGTGAGAGTTGCTGAGACATCACAACCCGGTTCGAGAAATTCAGTTTGTCGCAGATAATTTGGTGACGTTGGCAACATTGATGTTGATCAGAGGCGACGAATGATTAGTCGGATCATACAGAGTTACCGTATCAGTGGTTATAGGAGGGGAGCCTGTGGCAGGAGGAGAACCAGTGGATCGAGTTTCTTCAGTGGACATGTTCGGCGACGTTGGTGTCGAAGGAAGAAGAAGATGAGATGTTGTCGTTTAGACGGCAGGCTCTTCTGATACCATATATTGTAGGGTTTGAATATGTATTCAATTGATTACCATCAATAGTACATAGTGTATATATACATGTAGAAGCGAGAGTAATATGTTAACTGAATCACATAATACAAGGATAATATTAGTAGTTGATATAATCAGGGATATGATTGAGATATCCTTCCTTTAGATGTCATATTCGCAGGAAATCAACAAGAAATCCGAGAAAGATGGAAAAATGAAGAAAAAAACCCAGGATCTTGGCACAGAGGCTCTGATACCATTTTAGGGAAAATGGATTTCGAGATTCTGTTCTCCGAGATAGATAGCAAAAAGAATTTTGAATTTTTGTATATTTTACAAAAATGATTCGTACATGTTGTTATATATATATATATATATATATAAAGAATGGTGAGAATTGGAATAGAAAAACGAAAAGTAGAAACCGTGTAACAACCTTCCAAAATAATTCAATTCCCTCGCAAAATTCAGATCAGTAATATAATCTGTAACAATGTATATGTAACTTTTCCACACATATATATATATATATATAGTTTACATGTTGATGTAAATAACTTGTTACATGAACATACTGCACACATAAGATCTCTACTACAATTGGGAATTGTGTTGTCTCTCGAAGTTCAGGCCAATTAATGCCAATTTTAAAATAGACAACAGGCCCAATTTGATTCTCTTCGCGCTCTGATATGCGTGCAAGTGTAATTATATATATACACACGCACACAAAAGCGAGAGTGCAGAATGTCACCTTTCTTCTTCTGGAAGCCAAAAATCTTGCAAGTGAACATTACAGTTACGGGACGAAGAAACAAAGCGTAGAGACGGAGAGAGTGGGAGTGAGGGGGGAAGGCCATGGGTCAGGGGCCATCGCGGCAAGGAGATCGCAAGCCTGACGGCGGCGACAAGAAGGAGAGGAAGTTCCAGCCGCCGGCGCGCGTGGGGAGGAAGCAGCGGAAGCTGAAGGGACCGGAGGCGGCGGCACGGCTGCCTACAGTGACTCCGTCGGCGAAATGCATGTTACGATTTCTGAAGCTTGAGCGGATCATTGAGTATCTGTTGATGGAGGAGGATTTCATCGAAAGCCAGGAGAGGTTGAAGCCTCAGGAGGAGAAGGCCGAGGAAGATAGATCTAAGGTCGACGATATCCGTGGGACGCCGATGGAAGTCGGGAAACTGAAAGAGCTGATCGATGAGAACCACGCGATCGTTTCTTCGTCGCATGATCGGGAATACTACGTCGGGATTTTGTCGTTTGTTGATAAAGATCAGCTCGAACCTGGTTGCTCGATTCTGATGCACAGCAAGGTATGTGAATTACGGTTTTTCTGGAGGTTAAACTGAGCCTGTTTTTACTTGTGTGGTGGTTCGCGTGCTACACTCTTGTTGCGATTAGGTTTCATGTCAGTATGGTTTAGAGTCTATCTCCATGTTTAGGTTTAGAGTCTATCTCCATGTTTATCTGCTAGTAGTTTCGGATGAAGCTAGCGCATGAAAATCCTCGGTTTGGATTGCTGAATCGAGATATCCGCTGGGTGTTTTTTTGTCGAGTGTGTGCCTGATTTGGAAAGAGGGAACTCGATGCTCCAGTTGCTGAGTGGAAAGATAGAATCCTCGAGCAATCTTTATGATTTCAGTTTCTCTTGTCTTTTCGATGTGGATTAGACCAACACGCCATTGAGATTGCTTCATGTTCCGCTGTTTTCTTTTCCACGGTTGTGTTATTGTTTGAGGAGACATTAGCTTTTTGTACTGAGAGGGTATTGTTGTACTCCCTGTGTTGCTCTGGAAGGTGCGCTCTGTTGTTGGAATTCTTCAAGATGAAGTCGATCCAATGGTGTCAATGATGAAGGTTGTGAAGGCTCCTTCAGAGTCATATGCCGACATTGGAGGTTTAGAAGATCAGATTCAAGAGATCAAAGAAGCTGTCGAACTCCCTCTAACTCGCCCTGAGTTATATGAAGATATTGGTATTAAGCCACCCAAGGGTGTGATCTTGTATGGTGAGCCAGGCACTGGGAAGACATTGCTTGCCAAGGTTTGTGTTTAACTTATTATCTTTATTGGGATTTATGACCAGTAAATGTTGAGCGAACTGATCTTCATGTTCATGTTGTATTTACCTCGTTATGACTCCTTTGCGTTTTTAACGAAACTTTGTGGAATTGGATCCTGAATCTGTTATGCATTTGTCTTTTGCTGACAATAAGGGGATTGATCCAATAGCTAGACCAGTTGTTTTGTTGTGTTGATCATCTTCACGGAAATTAGATAATCAACAGTCTCGGAGATCTATATGTCGATTCTGCGGAAGCCGTCGTTCTTTGGAGATTTTTTTTGTCCTGAACACGGAGGCTTTTTCAATTCAGTTGCTGATTGCATTCTTGGCAAATGCTGTTTTGGGCACCATTTTATACTTTCAGGCAGTGGCGAATTCTACATCAGCTACGTTCTTCCGTGTGGTGGGTAGTGAGTTGATTCAGAAACATTCGGGAGATGGACCCAAGCTTGTGAGGGAGCTTTTCAGGGTTGCCGATGACCTTTCACCTTCGATTGTCTTCATAGACGAGATCGACGCTATCGGTACCAAGCGGTAAAATCTAATGCCCGAGCAAGAAAATTCCCATTGGCAGTACAGGGTTGCTGATCAATTATTAATCGGTGATTGAATTGAAACAGGTACGATGCACACTCGGGCGGTGAACGTGAAATCCAAAGAACCATGTTGGAGTTACTGAACCAGCTTGATGGGTTTGATTCGAGAGGGGATGTTAAGGTGATACTTGCGACAAACAGAATAGAAAGTCTGGACCCGGCATTGCTCCGACCTGGCCGTATTGACCGGAAAATCAGGTTTCCTCTTCCGGACATCAAAACAAGAAGACGTATCTTCCAGGTAAACATACTGTAGTGGAAAAAAAAAATAAATGAATTCAAAAAAAAAAAAAAAGCCGTTTAGCTTATATGTATACAAATATAGATACACACATCGAAGATGACAATGGCGGAGGATGTGAACCTGGAAGAGTTCGTGATGACAAAGGACGAGTTCTCAGGAGCAGACATAAAGGCCATATGCACTGAGGCTGGTCTGCTTGCCCTCAGAGACCGCCGTATGAAGGTTATAAGTTAAACTCTTGAATGATTACCAAAAGGAAGCCATTTTTTTATTATAACACAAGGGAGGGGGGGGCAATGATCAATCTATCAGGTGACGCATGGGGACTTCAAGAAGGCAAAGGAGAAGGTTATGTTCAAGAAGAAGGAAGGCGTCCATGAAGGCCTTTACATGTAGATGTAAGTAACACAGCCAAACTCATCACTGCCACTCTCTCTCTCTACTCGTACATATTCTGTTCATCTCATTCCTG
>NW_010966177.1:8794074-8808510 GCF_000463585.1 Tarenaya hassleriana
ATTCCTGCTCTTGAGGATTTCCAGTCGTTTCTTTCTGCCCAAATGTTAAAAATGGTGGTTCCTTCATCTGGCCACGAAACATTCAGCTTCTTCACCTTTGGTGGGTTCACACTCAATTCTGTAAAAAAAAAACAAAAAGATTAGGCAAGGATTGAACTACTAAACATCGATCAAGTTGATCACTTGTCGTTTTTGTTGGAGTGTTCGTATTATATGGTAATAGTTTTTTTTTTTTTTTTTGTGGATTGTCTAATGCTAACATGAACGTATATTTAAAAATTTATGCTTGCAACAAAAGACTGCATGTTATAAAAATAAACTTCTCACATGTTCAATAAGAACCCACAGCACTACTAGAGTGTGTATTACACTCGCGACATTTTGATGGGTTAACTTATATTTATATGGTCCAGATGATTTGCGAGTTTTTCCTCATTTCGAATTTTCGACGCATAAAGGCGCGTGAGAGTCTCCTCCACCATGAAACCCTCTCCGGACTTGTCATTTGATAGTTTCACCGCCCTGTTTTATCCGTCCACGATTCAACTATTTTTCTTGTGATCATTTTTTTTATATATAAAATCAATGTTATTTTTCTTGTGATCATTTTTTATATATATAAAATCAATGCTAGCTTCCGTACCGCCTCAACTCTATCAAAGATTTTTTCTAAAAGAAAGAAAAAAGGTAGAAAAAATTTTTAAAAATTCGTAAAATGTTTTTCTCAGAACCGGATAAAGCCCATATCAAAAGGGCTTTATCCCTCGTAAAAAAAAAAGGTTCGTCAGCCCAAGCAAACACATCGCGAGTCCATGGGCTTTTCGGTGATTTTCCACTACAAATCTCTTATTCGCGTTTCTCTTCTCAAGTTAAGCTTCTCTCTCTCTCTCTCTCTCTCTCTCTCTCTCTCTCTCTCTGCGTGGAGATGCGTCCCCAAGCTGCTCGAACATGCGAAATCTGCGAGAAAGCGCAGTCAAGATACAAGTGCCCCTCTTGTCTTGCTCCTTAGTATGTCTTCCTTCTGATTCTAATTTCGGCTCTCGGCGGCTTTTATTTCTCTTTCGTTTCTCGATTTTCTTGGGGTTTTTTTTTTGTTTTGTTTCGGGCATTTTTCATGAATGTTCTTCGTTCTGTGGTTGCAGCTGCTCTCTTTCGTGTTTCAAGAAGCACAAAGGTAACGGGTTTTTATTCTTTCTGAATTTGAATACTTCTCTTCCGGCTCCTTTCTGTCGAGTTCATGAATTTTTCTGTGTGAATTATTCCCCGTCTCGATCGAGTTGAGTGCTTGATTTTGTCGATCTGTTGTTTTTTTAGCTGGGTTCCAGAATGAGTATCAAAGTTGGTATATTCCTTTATTGTCAGTAATTTGTTTGTTTGGTACCCCAAGAGAAGAAACCTGTCTGTAGTTGTCTTATCTCAGTGTAATACATAAGAATCTTGGGTGAATCCTGGTTCGTTCAATTACTTTATTGATGGTATCTTTCTTATAAAAGTAAATTAATCGCAGAGACTCCATGTGCTAAGCCCTCTTCAAACGAGGAGAAACCAGGTATTGTATTGTTAATGGCGGAATTTGGAATTGCGTTCCCTTTTTCTTGTACTGCCGGAAAGTGCTGAAGGGTTTCGAGTTCGTGTTTATGGTTTCGAAGCGGCAGCTCCACTGAAGGAAGTCCCGGTGGAAAGGCCAGTACACGTCGAGGAAGCCAGCCAAGTTGTACAAAAGACACAGCTGGAAGCTTTAGGTAATTAGCTCAAGACTTGGCCGATTATATGAATCCACAAGTTGAACAATGCAATTCCTTTTCTCGTATCGTCCCTTGGGATGCTTGCATCGATCAGATAACAATACCTTCAGCAGCTATAGCATTCGCCCCTTCTCCCGTTTCAGTAAAGCTGAGAGATTTTGTATAAGGACTTGGGAAGCTTCTATTAAATTCTGGAAGATATGAATACTTAGATCCATAGCCATTCCTAACGCCGGAAACTTTAATACTAACTCTGAAGAATATATGTTTTCTTTTATGCTGCAGCTTCTTCGAGCGAAGTATGTGAAGCTCTAAAGGACGAATCCCTCCAGAAGCTCATTCGCGATATCGATAGTTCGTCTGACCCTTTACTTGTGAGATACCTACATCCTCTTCATCAAGATTCAATCTTTTCCTTCTCCTTTTTCCCCTTTGACAGTTCTATTTTACTGAAAATGGGAAAAGAACAAAGCTTCCTTTTTTTTTTTTTTTGATAAAACAGCGTGTGTTTGCATCAGGAACTCGACAAAGCCATGGGAGTGGAGGCTTTCCGCGTATTCACCGATAAGGTACTTTACGAGCTCATGGGTTACCGTCAAAAGAATCAGTGATCAAGTTCTAGTCTTAATTTTCAGGTTCTGTCGCATATTTCCTCGTGATCAAGACCGGTAGGCATAGCTGCAGAATTGTTTGTGACAATGGCTGCTTCTGATATTGGTGGACAGTTCAGGAGCTGAAGACGGGTAATTTTTCCGTGTGAACTGAAACTTGTAAATGAAGTTATGCCAACAAAGAATGTATGGTTTTGGGTCTTTAGATTAGGAATCAATGTCGGGTTTGATGAGCCGTGAGACACAGTTAAGTACTTGCTATAACTATAGATCATAATATGGTCAGTCATGTAAACCCGACTTCTAAAATCCAACTGCGTCTACTAAATTTTACGTATCGAAAGTGGGAGCTCCAATAACAGAACATTTGCAAAAAACAAAGAAAAAGAAAGCTGCTGTTAGCTCTCTCTCCTTCTCTGTCCCAAACGTCAACCTAAAATGCCATGCAAATCTAATCTGTTGAGTTCTTGAACAAGTGGTTCATGTTTTTTCTTTCATATACAAAGGTTTTTTTTTTTTTAAGGAGTTGTACCTAAACTATGTTCTTCATCTGCAAGAACCGAGTCGGGTTTCATACTTCATTCTGCGTTTGAAGAAAGGGCAAGTATTGCTAACCTGATGACTGGTTCTCTCGATCCTCCTCGGGTTCCTTACTACTACTACTAGACTCGCTGGAACTGGGCTGCTCTGTAACTCTGTTTCTTATTTCTGCCTTTGGGAATAAAGCAATCTTTTTCTCAGCCATCACAGTTTATCATTCAAAGAAAACCTTTACAAGCGAAACCAGGAATAGGGTTTGGATAAAGGACCTGCAACATGGATGCTTGCATAGGGTCGAGACCAGGAAACAGCTGATCTGGTCCAAAGAAACCCGGGAAGGGCTGGAATGATTGCATCGCCGGGTTTGCCTGCTGGCTCGGTATATTGACTCTGGACGGGACAGGGAAGGGTGGGGTTGGAAATGGTTGGCGACGCATATGGTTATGAGCCATGGCTGGCATGGACGGATTCATGCCCATTGGCATGTGCTGCATGTTCTGGTGCATACCCTGATACCCCATTGACATCATCTGTGTAAAAATTGATTGATTTCAGGCCTAAAACCTCACCATAATTTTGACGTCCTTCATAGTATGGTCAAATGTTGTTGACGACATGGCAATGCATGTGCATGGATGGATGGAGCATGAAAAGACGAATCTTTATGTCGAGACAACAGTGTTTCACAAGACACACACCTGCACTTGCAGCTGAAGACATCTCGTGTATTCGGCAGCTTCATCCAGCACGGATGCTTTGTCCGACTGAAATCCCGACCGAAAGAGATGCAAACAATATCAAATCAGAACCAAGCGTACATTACTTGAGCGATAAGTTTCTTGAATTATACAAGAGACCTTGTTGCAGTGCGGCATCACTTCCTTCAGAGCCCTCAGCTTGTCGTTGATGTTACCCCTCCGTTTCTGCAACACATTACAAAAGATTTTACGGCAAAGAAACACATTCAGTATGCAGAGATTGGAGGGAAAAGCTACAAACCCTTTCAGCAAGATTATGAACTTCTGCAGATCGACACCTTCTCTTGGAAGTTGATCCAGAAGCTTGTTTCGTTTCCTGTACATCAGGAAACAGATAGGACTTTTAGTTTTTACTGTTGAGTAACCTTTTTTTAATCCAGGTATTTAAAAAGGTACACGTGGCACGGCCACGTCACCAGATGAGGCTAAGGCACTAAAAGTAAGTGTGCGCCAAGGTGGAGAACGGAAGAGGAATAGCGACCGACTCGGACCTCGACTCACCTCGCTCCGGCACTCGGTTCCGTCAATAGCTTCTCTGCCCTTCCACTTCCGCTCTCCGGTGATCTCCGTCCGTGAGAAAGTCTTCTCCACCTCGCCCTTCGAAGACGACGTCCGGGAGATCTCGTACAACGCCGCCGCTACACCACCGCCCGGTCGCCGCGTCACATCGGATCCGACCGGCGGCGGGGGCGGTTCTCTCATCACCGACGACGGTTTTACAGATTCAACGCCGGTGTTAGTGCTCCCTCTGAATATGGAGAAGTTCCGTACAGTCCTCTGCAGGTTCGCCGTCCTGCTCTCAGGTCGAACCTGATTGGTCGGTCTCGCCTGCTGCGGCGGATCGTGAAGAACAGTCGAGGTGGAAAAGAGGAGAGGATAATGCAGCAAAGACGCCAACTCGTCTTCGTGGATGAAGAGATTCTGATCGGAAGGAGGAGGATCTGCTGCTCCTCCGGTGAGCTCCGGCGGAGGAGGGGATGGATTAACGTCGGGGATATGGACGTAGTGCCGAAGCAGCTCCATACTATCATCGTGAGGCCTAATTAATGCAAAGGCCAAAATCAGAATCAAAAGCAGAAAGATTGAAGAGGGAAGAACTACTTACATTGCAGATGTTGTCGGAAGATCGATCCCTCAGGCGGCGGGCTGCTGAAATGCCGGTGTCTTATACAAAACCGAAAGGACGTTTCTTCGAGGTGACGAATGGTTTGTTCTTGTACGTAGAGGATAAGGTCTCTCTCTCTCTCTCTGTATGTTGGCTCTTCGATATTCCACACTTGTCTGGGTTTGTGTACACACCTGGGAACTCATGTTTTTTGTTATAAGCGGAATAAAATACACCAAAAAGTTAGGGCTCCGTTATAATGGAAACAAATAGGGGTGTGAATCCGGCTGAGCCGGTCGGCCCGAACCCCCCACTCGGTCTAAAGGTTTTGGATTAGGGTTTGGGTCGGTCCAAAGGTTTTGGATTAGGGTTCGGGTCGGCTTGAATTTTTTCGGACTTCATAATTAAAACACAAAACCCGACTTTATAGAACTAGTATTCGGATTGGATTGGGTCGGCCGCTTTCGGAAACTTTTCGAGCCTATATTTTTAAATTTGAAATCCCTTATTTTTTTATTGGGTTCTATAAGAAGAGACCAAGAGAATCTTCTCGCAGTGCTTAGCACCGGACCTAAATCGAACAACCCGAAAAAGAATTCGAAAAAATTAAGAAAACTCTAAGAAAAAAATTGGAAAAACACTTAGAAGAAAGACTTATACTTAAGAGTTTCTATTTCTTTGATTTTTCTTGATTATACAAATGAGAGGGATGGAGTATTTATAACCCCATGATTACAACTATTTATATAAAAATCTTACATTAAAATATTCAAAATCTAGAGTTTTATATAATATTTTATAATAATTTTATTATAATTATCTAGATTTGTTATAGAAAAATCTAGATATTATTCTTCCAAAATTTTTTAGAAATTGGATCAAAATTAATATTGGGTTTGGTTTATTGGATCAATGATCCATAGACTTGATCCAAAATTTTGGTCCAAAAGAACCCAAAATCAAATTTAATTTTAATAAATTCGGATCCAATTTCAAGTTAAAATTGACACACCCTTCAAACCAAAGTAGTCTTTCTTTTTTGTCTATCCAACATCAAAGTACAGTTTTGTTTTAAAATGAAATAAATAAATATGATTAGAATTGCGATGGTTGTTATTAAAAAAAAATGTTACAGTTTGCTAATTAAATGTTTTTCATTTGAGAATTATTTATCTTTCTCCCCATAAATTATTATCATGCCGGGTCTAAGGAACGATGGTGTGGTGTCCTTCAACAATAATTTCCCCAAACCTTAATGATTTGCTTAACATAATAATGATTTTGATGGATCCCAAGTAATCTTGGTTACTCTGTCTGTGCATATTGGATCATGATTCACAATAAACTGGTCCATAGGAAAAACCTTCAAAAAATATATGTACTCTTCAGATGTCGACAAAAAAACTCTATACCTTTTTATTATAAAAAAATCATATACTTATATTTATTCGCAGAAATATACCTCTACTTTTCAGATGTCAGACAAAAAAACCGTATATTTTTTTATAACCAAACAAACCCTATACTTATACTTATTCGCTAAAATATATCTATACTTTATAAATTTTATCAAATAAGTTCCTAAACGCAAACGCCAAAAAAGTGCGATAAAAAATCTGTTTGAACCTAAGCCAGCCGATATATACCCGAACCGAATCGAACCGATTAAAGTAATATATTAGATTGGTTATGAATATTTTAAATCCGAAATAACCTAACCGAACCCGACCGATATATTCTCAAACCGAATCAAACTGATTTAAATAATATATCAGATTGGATATGAATATTTCAAATTCGAATGAATCCAATATCATTATATTAATTTTTCTAATTAAATTTAGAATATATTGGATATTAATTGATGATATATAGGTAGATAAACAGTTATATTTGGTTACGGTTAATTCGAATTTGGTTTATTCGTTTTACAGTTATTTCGGGTTCGGTTATTTTAGATTTGAAATATTCATATCCAATTTGGTATATTATTTTAATCGGTTTGATTCGGTTCAGGTATATATCGGTTGGGTTAGGTTAAAATAGATTTTTTATCGCATTTTTTTTGCGTTTGCGTTTAGGAGTTTGTTTTTTAGAATTTATAAAATACAAGTATATATTTCGATGAATAAGTATAAGTATAGAGTTTGTTTGGTTATAAAAAAAGTACAGGATTTTTTTGTCTGACATCTGATGCGAATAAGGATAAGTGTAGGGATTTTTTGTAATAAAAGAAGTACATGATTTTTTTGTCTATATTTAAAGAGTACAGTTTTTTATGACGATTTTCCCTAAATAATATTATTGTTGCAAGAATTGATCAAAATTTGGCATCTTGTTGTGAATCTTAACAATCCTAAAATTCATAGTGTTTTTCTTAGTGACCCAAACAAATGTAAACCCTCCTTCCTACAACTCTTCAATCTCCAGTTTCAACTCCCCAGACTTCTGTTCGAATGATTCTTCAACTCATCCTCTTTAACCTTCTGCCTTACGGCTCACGTCATCCATCTTCTCGTTGCACTGCGCTGTGTTTTCGTTAAGGTTTTCCTTCAAAGAGCCCTCTCTATAACCCAATTCCTCTTCCTTCGTCCTTAAATCGCGTGCAATCACTATGATCCTTACCTTTCTTTGTGTTTTTTCTTGTCCTTATCCTTCTTCCTCTCCTCCTTGAACTCAATGAGCTGCTGCATCGGTTGTTTCGACTCGGGCCAATGCTTCCGTACTCTCACCCATAGCCATCTTCTCTTTCCCCTTCTCTCCCTTTGTGTGGTTCTCATTCTCGTTAGGTGCTATGGTTTTGGGTAATGTCGGGTTTGATGAACCATGAGACACAGTTAAGACACTTGCTATAACTGTAGATTAATATAATATGGTCTGGTCTGTCGTGTAAACGAAAATCTAAAATCTGATATAACATCCCGTGAAGCGGGAGCTCCAACAACAAGAACATGGCAAAAGTTAAAAACAAGGAAAAAGAAAGCTGCTGCTAGCTCTCTCTCTCTCTCTCTCTCCCCTTCTCTGTCTCTCTCATCTTGCGTTGACTCTGTTCCAAACGTCAACCTGAAATGCCCTGCAAATCTAATCTGTCAGTTGAGTTCGTGAACAAGTGGTTCGTGTTTCTTCTTTCATATACAAAGGTTGTTTTTTTAAGGAGTTGTACCTAAACTGTGTTCTTCATCTGCAAGAACCGAGTCAGGTTTCAATCTGAATTTGAAGAAGGGGCAAATATATATTACTAACCTGACAGCGGGTTCTCTTGATCCTCCTCGGGTTACTTGCTACTACCACTGGAACTGGCTTGCTCTGTTTCTTGACTCTGCCATTGGGAATAAAGCATATCTTTTTCTCAGCCATCACAGTTTATTATTCAAAGAAACCTTTGTAAGCGAAACCAGGAACAGGGTTTGGATAAAGTACCTGCAACATGGACGCTTGCATAGGGTCGAGACCAGGAAACTGCTGCTGATATGGTTCAAAGAAACTCGGGAAGGGCTGCTGCCACGGCGGCTGGAGTGATTGCACCGCCGGGTCTGCCTGCTGGCTCGGTATATGAACTCTGGACGGGACAGGGAAGGGTGAGGTTGGGAATGGTGGGCCACCCATATGGTTATGAGACATGGCTGGCATGGACGGATTCATGCCCATTGCCATGTGCTGCATACCATGATATCCCATTGACATCATCTGCGTGAACATTTGATTGATTTCATGCCCAAATCTCCTCTTAATCCAAGGAAACAGAGAGACTTGAGATTCTCACAACAGGCATAACTTACTGCATCAATGGAAAGTATATGACCGTCTGACATTTTGATAAGCAAGATGGACGGGCAATCAAAATAAGAAAAGAAGGATGAATCTTTTGTTGAGACAACAATGGTCACAAGACAACACCTGCAGTTGCAGCTGAAGATATTTCGTGTACTCGACAGCTTCATCCAATACCGAAGCTTTATCCGACTGAAATCCCAACCGAAAGAAATTCAGACAGTATCAAATCGAAGGGTGCCAAAAGGGCCGGCCCGAACCCGCACTCAGCCCGAGGGTTTCGGATTTCGGGAATCGGAACAAAATTGACACCCCTGATCAAATCAGAACCAAGCGTACATTACTTGAGCGATAAGTTTCATGAATTATACAAGAGACCTTGTTGCAGTGCGGCATAACTTCCTTCAGAGCCCTCAGCTTGTCGTTGATGTTACCCCTCCGTTTCTGCAACACATTACAAAAGATTTTACGGCAAAGAAACACATTCAGTATGCAGAGATTGGAGGGAAAAGCTACAAACCCTTTCAGCAAGATTATGAACTTCTGCGGATCGACACCTTCTCTTGGAAGTTGATCCAGAAGCTTGTTTCGTTTCCTGTACATCAGGAAACATATAGGACTTTTAGTTTTTTGTTGAGTAACTTTTTTTAATCCGGGTAATTTTAAAAAGGTACACGTGGCACGGCCACGTCGCCACGTCACGTCACACGATAGACAGAGCCGGAACGGATAAAGAGTAGCAGCCAACTCGGACCTCGACTCACCTCGCTCCGGCACTCGCTTCCGTCAATGGCTTCTCTCCCCCTCCGCTTCCGATCTCCGGCAATCTCCGTCCCTGAGAAAGACTTCTCCGCCTCGCCCTTCGAAGACGATGTCCCGGAGATCTCGTACAACGCCGCCGCAGCGTCGCATCCCGGCCACCGCTTCACATGGTATCCGGCCGCCAGCGGAGAAGATGCTCTCATCACCAGCGACGATTGTCCAGAATCAACGCCGCCTCCGCCGCCGGTGGTACTGTTCCATCTGAATGTGGAGGAGTCCGCGAAGTTCCGTACAGTCCTCGGCAGGTTCGCCGTCCCGCTCTCCGGTGGAACCGGTGGCGTCGGCACGGGAACCTGACTGGTCGGTGTCGCCTGCAGCGGCGGAGTGTGGAGAGGATAATGCAGCAAAGACGCCATCTCGTCCTCGTGTATGAAGAGATTCTGATCGGGAGGAGGAGGATCTGCTGCTGCTCCGGCGAGCTCCGGCGGAGGAGGGGATGGATTATCGTCGGAGATACGGGGAGATTCTGGGACGTAGTGCCGAAGCAGCTCCATAAGGTCATCTTGAGGCCTAATGCAAAAGCCAAAATCAGAATCAAAAAGCAGGATCGGATATATTGAAGAGGGAGAGAGGGAGGAGAACTTACATATCGTCGGAAGATCGATACCTGGGTTGGCAGGCAGATGAAATGGCGGAATCTGATATAAAAATCCAAAGGATTCTTCGCGGTGAAGAACGGCGGCATTCCCGATCTGCACTAAAATTCTGGAATTATTTTGTTTTTTATATAAAAACGGTTTGTAGTTTGTATGCAGAGGATAAGCTCTCTCTCTCTCTCTCTCTCTCTCTCTCTCTATATATATATATATGAATGTGGTCTCTTTCTCTTCGATATTTCCACACTTGTCTGAGTTTGTGTACAAAAACCGGGGACTCGTGTTTTTGGTAATATTCACCAAAATGTCCGTAGTAATGGAAACAAACGTGGTCTCTCTCTCTTCTCTTTTGTCCATCCCAGCACCCAACTACGCTCTATACTGCCTTCTCCGTCTTTTGTATTACGTGATCCTTAAAATAAATAAATATGATTAGGGTTGCGGTTTTTATTTTTTATTTTTTTTAAAGTACAGTTTGCTAATTAATTATTTTTTCACATTTAGCGAAGACCCATATCATTAAATCTTTCTTTCCATATTTCATTTGAGAATTTAATAAAAAAAAAACTCAATTTACCCCTTAATTAAAAACAACCAATTTCATTAACAAAACGGGTTTTATACTCAAAACTGTTTTTATAGGACTTGAGTGAGAACGTGGAGTGTTAATTATATTGTTTTTTGTCTACTACTATTTTTTAAATCTTTTTTTTTTTTCATCAGGTTTTCTATATTCTCTTAAGTTCTTTGTTATTCATAGATGAAAATTTTATTTTGATTTCTTAAATTGTTATCATTTTTTGAATCTAAATATATAAACATTGAAATCCAATTCAAAATTTTGAATTGAATTTACCTCTAGGCTTTAACTTTTTCTAAATTTGTTTGTGCCTCTTAACTAATTTCTTACCGTAAAATCACTAATATTCACTAAAGATAATATTTAAGACAATGTAATTTTTTATTTATTGAAATTACAAAGAATGTTTAATAAAAATAATAAATAAGGGCATAAATAATTTTTTATTTTTTTTAAAAACGGCAATTATTTAGAAATAGGGGAATATTTTTCCCACAAATTATTATGCAGCCGGGTTTAAGGAAACGATGGTGTCCTTCAACAATAAGTTTCCCAAACTTAATGATTTGCTTAAAATAATAAGGATTTTGATGGATCCCAAGTAATCTTGGTTATTCTAGGCAGATTATATATACTCCCTCTTGTGATGTTAAAGATATATAAAAACCAGAATTTATCCAAAATACTCTTATTTATTATATAAATAATTATTATCCGAGTATTTAATTATTATTAATAAGAGATAAATTTAGAAAAAACGATTAAAATTACATGGAAAATCTTAAAAATCAATTATTTTGAAACAAAAAAAAAATATTCCAAAACGTCATTTAATATGAAACGGAGAGAGCATCATATTTCACAGCTAAACCCCTCCAAACACGACGACTACCGGTAATCGTCTTACGTAATCTTTTAAAAAATACAATCATTTACAAAATTATTTTATTTTATTCTTTCTCATTCTCATATACTAAATGATACGTATAGGAGGTTTGTAATTGTAGCTAGAAGTGTCAATCGGCCTGGTCCGAGCCCGCATTTGGTCCGAAAGTTTCGGATTCGAGCTCGGATCGGCCCCATTTTTTCGAGTCTATATAGTTAAGTCCGAAAACCGGCCCTATATATATCGGGTTCGGGTCGGGTCGGGTCGGGCCGAACAGACCCGCATAAATCCCCTTGCAAATCTTTTTTTTCTTTTCTTCTTTAAATATCGGGCTTTTGGATCGGTCCGACTTGAGCCCGAAATTCGATTCGAGTCCATCTGAAAGCTCGATTTTTTTTGGACCGAGAAATTTAGGTCCAAAGCCCGTTAATTTTCAGACTGGACTGGGCCGAATTTCGGGTCTCGGACCCAAATTGACACCTCTAATTGTAGCCTTGAATAATTTCAGGTAAGGGAGAAGGAAAAAGAAAACTGACAAAAATTATTGATGTGAATTCGATTAGTAGTTTTTTAAAAGCAGATATTAATATTCAGACAAGAGTTATTGTACATTTTGTCGAAGTTTATATTATAAATATTGTGTTCATTACGTACTATAGTTTCTTCTATTTTATTTTTAGACAGAAATCAATCTTTGGCGATGAGGAATTAAATAACAAAAACAAAAAAGGGACAATAGCGATGGCGATTGATGATGGGGATGTAATGAAAAAATATGGACTAATAACTAATGACAATAGTACAATAAGATAAGAAGGGGTGGAACCAAAACTAGAAAATTTATCTAACTAAAGTTGATTGTCCATGTTTTTTGTAATAATCGGGTGTCTTGAGTCTTGTGAGTAACCTTGTGAGTGTCCATCTTATTTGGCAAGAAATAAACACTCGCACCTGGAGCTAAGGCAACAACTAGACCTACCTTACACAACTAGGCACTTGCATTTTATTGTCTCCCTCTTCTTTCTATTTTGTATCCATTTGCCATGGAAATTATCATGAGCTTTTGTATCATATCACATTTTAAAAAAAAAATTATATTACTAACCTGATGGCGGATTCTTTTCCTACTTTTTCCACTGGAACTCGCCTGCTCTGTTTTCTGATTTTACCATTGGAAATAAAGCATGTCTTTTCCTCATTCATCACAGTTTGTCATTCAAAGAAACCTTTTGTAAGAGGTAAAGTACCTGCAACTGGACGCTTGCATTGGGTGGAGACCAGGAAACAACTGCTGATATGGTTCAAAGAAACCCGGGAGGGGCTGGGCTGGACGACGGTTGTCCAGATTCAACGCCGCCGTTGCTACTGTTCCCTCTGAATATGGAGAAGTTCGTAAAGTTCCGTACAGTCCTCGGCAGGTTCCCCGTCCCGCTTTCCGATGACACAGGCCCCCTTAATTTAGTAAAAAATGTATAAATATTTTTTTAATAAAATTTATAAAATTATCAAATATCCCATAAAAAATAAAACTCGACTTCATAACATTATATATATAATCATTGCCCCTCTTACAGATACTTCTAAGTCCGCCGCTGACCGGCGATCGTAGCAATTTCCCTGAGACGTCGAATTAGGGCCTAATGCAAGGGAAGAACAACTTACATTGCAGATGCTGTCTGTCGGAAGATCGATGCCTCGGCTGGCAGATGAAATGCCGGAATCTGGTATACAATCGAAAGGATTCTTCGCGGTTAAAAACGGCGGCATTCCCAATCTGCACTAAAATTCTGGAATTAATTTGTTTTTTTTTTAAATATATTTAAAAACGGTATGCAGAGGATAAGCTCTCTCTCTCTCTCTCTCTCTCTCTCTCTGTGAATGCGGTCTCTTCGACACTTATCTGAGTTTGAGTACAAAAATGGAAACTCATGTTTTTGGTCACAAGCGGAATGGAATGCACCAGAAAGTTAGGGCTCTGAAATGACGGAAACAAACGTGGTTTCTCTCTCTCTCTCTCTCTTTTGCAACTCCCCAGCATCCAAGTACAATGTATCGCGGTTACGTGATCTTCAATATATATATATATATATATATATAATTGGGGTATGGTTGCAAATTAAATACTTTTTCACATTTAGCGAAGAACCATATTATTAATCTTCTTTTCCAGATTTCATTTGAGAATTATTTATTCTTTTTCCCATGAATTATTATGCTGCCGGGTTTAGGGAAACGACGATGTCCTTCAACAATAATTTTCCCAAACCTTAATGATTTTGATGGATCCCAAGTAATCTTTTTTTTTTTTTGGTAAAATCCCAAGTAATATTGGTCATTCTATGCATATTATAGCATATTTCACGGGTAATCCCTCTCTCCGAACACCACGACTACCGATAATCGTTCTTATTTATTTATTTTTTATTTCCATATGCCAAATACGTACTCCCTCTGTTTTTTTTAATAGTTGATGTTATACATAAAATTTTTTGTTTCTAAATAGATATTATTTTAGATTTTCTAAATAATTTTTAAATTTTATCCTTAATTAAAGCTAATTAATTTCAATAAACTTAACGAATATTAATTATATTTTAACTTTAATTAAGGGTATATATCACTTTTTTTACTGTTTTTTTTTTAATTATAAAAAAGTTAAAACGTTAGTTATTATGAAAAGAGGTTTGTAACCGTACACATATTATTGATGTGAATTCGATTAGTAGTTTTTTTTTATTTTAAAAAAGCAGTTTTTAATACTAAGAAAAGAGTTATTGTAGACTTTGTCGACCGTTTTTATTATAAATATTGTGTTCATTACGGTACTATAGTTTTTTCTATTTTATTTTTATACTCTGTGGCGACGAGGAATTAAATAACAAAAATAAATAGGGACAATATAGTGATGACGATTGATGATGGCGGTGTAATGAAAAAACATGTAGTAATAAGTACAACCAGTATAAGATAAGAACAAGAAAGTTGCTGTTAGCTCTCTCTCTCTCTCCCCCCCCCCCCCCCT
>NW_010966177.1:8808550-8856030 GCF_000463585.1 Tarenaya hassleriana
CCCCCCCCCCCCCCCCCCCTTCTCTGTCTCTCTCATCTCGCGTTGACTCTCTGTTCCAAACGTCAACCTGAAATGCCATGCAAAATCTAATCTGTCAGTTGAGTTCGTGTTTCGTCTTTCATATACAAAGGTTGTTTTTTCTTTTAGGGAGCTGTACCCAAACTATGTTCTTCATCTGCAAGAACCGCGTCAGGTTTCATTGTGCATCTGAAGAAAGGGCAAGTGTTACTACCTGATGACGGGCTCTCTTCATCCTCCCCGCGTTACTTGCTACTACTGCTTGACTCGCTGGAACTCGCCTGCTCCGTTTCTTGATTCTGCCATTGGGAATAAAAAGCGCATCTTTTTCTCAGCCATCACAGTTTATTATTCAAGGAAACCTTCATAAGCGAAACCAGGAACAGGGTTTGGATAAAGTACCGGCAACATGGACGCTTGCATAGGATCGAGACCAGGAAACTGCTGATATGGTTCAAAGAAACCCGGGAAGGGCTGCTGCCACGACGGCTGGAGTGATTGCATCGCCGGGTCTGCGTGCTGACTCGGTATATGGACTCTGGACGAGACAGGGTAGGGTGGGGTTGGAAATGGTTGGCGGCGCATATGGTTATGAACCATGGCTGGCATGGGCAGATTCATGCCCATTGGCATGAGCTGCATGTACTGGTGCATACCATGATACCCCATTGACATCATCTGTGTAAAAATTGATTGATTTCAGGCCTAATACCTCACCATAATTTTGACGTCCTTCATAGTATGGTCAAATGTTGTTGACGACATGGCAATGCTTGTGCATGGATGGATGGAGCATTAAAAGACAAATCTTTATGTCGAGACAACAGTGTTTCACAAGACACACACCTGCACTTGCAGCTGAAGACATCTCGTGTATTCGGCAGCTTCATCCAGCACGGATGCTTTGTCCGACTGAAATCCCGACCGAAAGAGATGCAAGCAATATCAAATTCAGAACCAAGCGTACATTACTTGAACGACAAGTTTCACGAATTGTACAAGAGACCTTGTTGCAGTGCGGCATAACTTCCTTCAGAGCCCTCAGCTTGTCGTTGATGTTACCCCTCCGTCTCTGCAACACATTACAAAAGATTTTACGGCAAAGAAATAGACGAATTCAAAAGTATGCAGAGATTGGACGAAAAGCTACAAACCCTTTCAGCAAGATTATGAACTTGTGCGGATCGATACCTTCTCTTGGATTCTTGTTTGGCTCCCTGGAAACAGAGAGAAGGATTGATTTTAACAGAGAACGTTTCCCAAACCAAAAAAGTTTTAACATTTTTGTTTTTTTTTTACTGTCTTGATGACGTTTTTTTTTATCCGGGTTAATTTTAAAAAGGTACACGTGGCACGGCCACGTCTACAACTCACACATGTGAGACTAGGTACTAAAATGCGCCGAATCATACGGGGCGCGCCACGGGTGTCCACGTTAACCTGCGCAGCCATGGCGGTGCTAGATAGCCAAGCCGAACGCGGTGGAAAACGGAGGAACAGCGACTCGCACCTCGACTCACCTTGCTCCGGCACTCGGTTTCGTCAGTGATTTCTTTTCCCTTCCGCTTCCGGTCTCCGGCGAACTCCGTCGGTGAGAAAGTCTGCTCCGCCTTGCCCTTCGAAGACGATGTCTCGGAGATCACAGCGCCGCCGCCTGATGCGACGAAGCTGGCTCCGCTATTGATCGTCCATCCAGTGTCTGCACCCTCCGCCCGCTGCGACACCTCGGATGGGGCTGACGTAGGAAATTCTCTCACCACCGCGGACGCCGACGATGGTTGTCCGAGTTCAACGCCGCGGCCGGTGGTACTGTTCAATTTGTAGAAGTTCTCGAAGTTTCGTACAGTCCTCGGCTGGTTCACCGTCCTGTTCTCCGCTGGAACCGGTGGCCTCGGAGCGAAAACCTGATTGGTCGGTCTCAGTGGCGGCGGCTCGTTGAGAACGGTGGAGGCGGAGGCAGAGGCGAGGAGATCGGGGGAGAAATCGTGCTGGTGGAGAGGATAATGTAGCCAAGAGGCCATCTCGTCTTCATGGATGAAGAGATTCTGATGAGGCGGAGGATAGGATGTCGTAACTGCCTGGCCGTTGTGGCAAAGCATCTTCATGATATCTTCTTCTCGTTCTTCTTCCACCCTAAGCCATTGAAAAGAACACCACCTAAATCAGAATCAAAGAAGAAGAAATGGATGAAGAAGGAGCTCTTACATGGCGGATTTTGAGGGATGATTCAAGGAAGAAGATGAAGAAGCAGGGATTTCATAGTCAAAGTAACCGCCAGGCAAGAAATCATCATCCATTTGTGCACCCTCCAAACGAAGAAGCCAGATTGCTATTTCTCAGGTAAGAACTCACTGCATATATATATATATATATATAAATAGAGAGGGAGAGGAAATCTCCAGATGAAAAATAACGGCTTTAGGGAGAGGAAAGATCCAGATGAAAAATAACGGCTTTCTCCTGACGGAGAATGGTTCTTGGAACTTGGAAGTCAGTGTAAAAAAAGAAAAGGGTCGCAGAGGATAAGCTCACTCTATGTAAACGTCTCTCTCCATTCTCCCATAAGTCGTTTCCGTATAAAAACTATGTCTCTCTGTGTCTATATATATGTATATATATACGTACACACACATAGAAAACATTACCCTTAATCCCCTTTTTTAAATTCTTTTTTTGTGGTATGTGTGCAATGCATGGAGATGATATTTGACTGTCCGCTGCCCCCACACACTGATGCTGTCTATTGGGAACACCATTTAGCCACGGCTTCGACATTAAGAAAGGTTGCCAAATATTTAGAATTTTAATATTCTTTACTTATTTTGGATTTTTTTTTTATGTTCTTAAAAATTATCCGTATATATATATCATGTGAAAAATGATTATTTCAATTTCATAGTACTACATGCAAGTCATCTATTATTAATTGTATTTGGAAAATATACCTATATTATTATGTTATATTATTAAGGGTAATGTTTTCTTGAGATGGGGAGCAGGGGGCAACTCCTTGAGATGGGGGATCGAATCCTGCCGTCTCCCTTCCTCTGATTTGTTCGTCTGTCAACCTATCATAATGGGCTGATTTATCTCCTACGCGTGTGTTGTTGGCTCATGCGCGTGGGGTTGGAGTTTGACCCGCAGGCGCCTAAGCCCAACTACGGTCTGAGCGTTAGGCGCGCCTGGTGGCCAGGTCCGACCGGGGACTGTTAGGCGCGGGTGGTGGCCAGTTCGTATCCGTTTGTAAGGGTGGGTAGTTACGGAGTTCCCCAATATATAAATAAATAAATAAATAAATGACGGCAATAGTGACGATTGATGATGACGATGATAGTAACATGTTATAATAATAAGAATAATGGCGGCAATGGTGTCTGGATCGTAAATAATGGCGGCAATAGTATTAACCTGGGTTTTGTCTCATCGCCACTAACAAAACTTGTGTAATCATTGATTCATATATATATATATATATATAAGGAGGAATATTTACGGATTAAAAAAAATTAAGCAAACCATCGCGAGGAGCATGGGATCAATCGTCTTTTTGATTCGAGGCTTTTGGCGTTCTGTTGCATTTTTTAGACCCCTCAGGCTCAATCAGAGGTTTCGGAATTTGCTAGTCTCAGAGGTTTCCCAATGATCTTTAGATAGAACATCCAATCGGCGTGTACATATGACCAAAGTTCCCAACGATCTCGCCTTTGCGAGTTATTGCTTTCACCTTTAGCCTAACAACTCCTACCCTATTCAAGATTTATGCATATCTATGTAATTACTCAATACATTCGAGGATTTAAGTAATATGACTCATTATCAATACAATTAACCTTTACAAAAAAAAAAGGATAAATGATGATTGAGTGCTATATATATAATATATATGGACAATCATCTAAAAATTAGAATTTCTCTTAAAAAAATTCTGTATAAAATTATGAATTTTATAACTTCTATAGATATATAGGTAGGAGTGGTCATTTCGGTTATTAACCGAATAAGCGAGCCAAACTGAACCGAATAAGATATAACCGTATCCGAACCGAATCCAACATAAAAACCGAACAGTTATGATTTCTTTAAATCCGAAAAAACTGAAACCGAACCGAACCAAACTGAATAAAAAATAACCCGAAAAACCCAAAAAAATAACCGACAATTTCTTTGAAAAACTAAACTTTTTACCGAAATCGAACCGAAAAATAACCGAACCGAAATTTATATAAAAACCGAATGGTTATAGTTGTTCTATAACCGAAATAACAGAATCTGAATACAACCAAAGCGAAACCCGAATTCGCCATCCCTATATATAATCATGAACCCAAATTTTTAAAAGTTTATGATTTTATGTAGGAATAATAAAATTGGCGATTTAATATAATTTTTTTAAAATTCGTATTTTTAGGTAGTGGTAGTCATAAATCAAATATTCTAAGATTTTTTAGATATCTATATCCAAATCCAAATCCAATGTGTACAAAATACAATTTTGTTATTTGTATCCGATTTGCAATTTTTGGATACTCGCGATTTTATATATTCGTAAAAACTATGGATATTTATAAATATCCATATTCGATCTAAAAAAATGATATAAAATTATAAATAAAATTACAAAACAAACTCAAACGCATATAAAATACATAATTCATTAAATATAAATGATATTCAAAATTCATAACATAAACATCTTAAATCAATTCAAATACAAATCCAATCATAATTTGTTGCATTCAATCGTATTCAAAGTTCAAAATTAAAAAACAATTATGGATCATAAACATCTGTATTTAAAAAAAATGATATACGAATTTTTTATTCGGATACGAATAGAAAATTATGTTCACTCCTATTTATAGGCCACTAGGCTCACAACCTAAGAATTTATTAAACTCCATTGAAAACAAAATGGGATACGGAGAGAGAGAGAGAGTCTCTGATGGGTTATATATAATAATAATTAAAAAAAAAAGACTAATGAGAGCACTCTTTGCACCTCAAATCACCAAAGCACCAGAAACTTCAAAAAACAATGCAAAACAAAAAGAAGAAAATTCCAAAACGCATGATATAGGTTCCCCCGGGGGGAAAATACAGCAACACAATTCCAATTTTTTTTTTAAAAAAAAAACAAGCATATGGTGAAGTGAAGAGGAAAAATAAAAACAGAGAGACAAACCCTAATGTGAAAATTAAAGAAAAAAATGGAACCACACACAGACACATATACAAAATGAAAGAGAAAGAAATAAGCAGGCAAAAACAAAAACACAACAGAGAGCAGAAGGGTTAAGGGGAAGAGTGAAGAGGGGCACCAGTTCGAGCCTGAGAGATACGATTGGCGTAAATGGTCACTAGTCGAAGCTGCGTGCTGTTTAGTCCCTCCAAGAAGGGCTCGAACTCTTTTCCCAGCATTATGTATATGTCCACCAGACAGAACACCACCGTCTGCACATTCCAACCATTAATACATACACCCCCAATGCACTGTCAATCTTAGTTTGAGAGAATCATTGGCAGTGTGTGTCACCTTTCGGACGTCTGCACTTTGGTTCCCAAATGCTTCGAAAAGAAATGGCAAAAACGAAGGCAACTGAGCCATTAATTCCTCTTGCGAGAGTTGACCCACAAGCTGTTACATGGTAAAAGATGCAGTTAATAGCTTATCTTCTTTTTCTTTTTTTTGAATGACTCTCTTAGGCTAAAGTAATTCGAAGAATGTTTATAGCACAGAGTCAGGATAAAGTAAGTACCTTTGTTAAACAGTTGATGCAAGTGACTAGAGTTTTCTCATCTTCAGTTACCAATAACGGGACAATCACCTGAAGCAAGTTGTCATGATACCTCTCAACGCATCAACTCAATTGAAATCGAAACTCAAAACTGAAAATGGCAGTAAAAAGGGGGAAAAAAAAAATAGGAACTTACACTCAAGCATCTGAAAGGGTCGTATTGTGACAACATTGTGGTCAAGCATTGATCAGCTTCACTGGAAACCTGAAAATGGTTACAGTGGCACCATGAGATATGAAGATTATAAATGGGATGATACACTGAGAGCATTGTTCAGAATGGATGGATCATCTATTACTTTCGGAACAGCATCTTTTGAGACATGAAGCAGCTTCTCAATCACTATCTCGATAGAATCTTCCATGGTGCCTTTCTGAGATTATTCAGAAGAATATTTGCAAGCAGGTATCCAGTTAATTCCTCATCATCCAAGACCATGTTGGAGATTTACTAATTGATCAAGTTGTGTAAATGTCACAAACCTGATTCTTGAGCATTTCGGCAACCAATGAAAGAGCAAGCTCACGAATTGATGAATCTCCATCATCCAGCACTTCAAGAACAACAGTCAAAATTTGATTGAAGTACTGCAGAAGAAACAATGGGAACCAGCCATGAGGATTGACAAACAAGTATGCGATTAAGGCACCATGGTGATTCAAAACAGAGAGAGAGAAGCACCGACAAAACTAGCCAGTCAAAAAAGCAGGAACTGGAAGTTTAAAACCAGAGCATGCTTTGGCATATTCAAAGCTTAATAAACAAAACCTATATAAAAAATGAAATCAGTCAGATCAATTTGATATACCAAAACCAAAATTTTCTCATTTTCCCCACTTTTAGACTCGTATATCTCATGGAACTCCTACTTAAATTTTCGTCATTTGTATTACTTTCCGTCTTTCTGGTCTTTAATAAAAAAGGATAAACAGCATTTGTAAGTGTTTAAGTTATGAGTGGTAAGGATCAACTCGCTACAGCTGTGCACCAAGTGGTTGATCCAAGGATCATTAGCCGTACCTTTTCCCAAACTGATTCCTCGTTAGCTATAGAGGCTTCAATTAATTGCTGGAGTCCAGATTTCTTACTTGCAGAAGGGCTTTCATCACTCCCGTTGATCTGCAGAATAGCATAACCATTACAAATTGATTTTATCTGACAGAAAGATAATGTTCATGGTATTTGAAATAAGTAAAGACCATGAATTACCATATGAAGAATCTGAGGAACGCTAGGACCAGATTCCATTGCAGGGTTAACCTTAATAGTTGCAAGCTTGTAGTCACTCAAGTCCAACTCGTGGGAAACCTTGTTTTCAAGTCTTTCTTCCGAGGAACCACTGTTTGTCAAATTCAGACCATTTTTCTCCAGATAGGACGGAGATACACTATCTAAGTTTCCAACATCGTCCAAACTTTTGTTATGGATAGTTCTTGACAAAATATTCTGACCAGCTGAAGTAACTGTGTAACTCGTATCATTGGGCTTCGATGCATCACTTCCAGAACTTATCCCAATACCAAGGTTCTGATACAACTTTTCTTGAGTTCCAGTGGAGATACTTTGACCAATACCGCTAGAGATCATTGTTAGCTCCCGAGAAGGGCTCCATTTCCTGCCACTGTCACTGTCGATAGAACCGCCAGAATACCTACCAAGGAAGATACTCGTTTTGGAAGCACCTGCATATCCTTCTTCAGAAGATGTCCCTATAACATCAGATGGGTCATACGAAGACTTCATTCTCTGTTTTTCCTTCTTGCTCTGCAGATAGTTCATCAGGTCCACCTCAATGCGAGGAGTATATTGTTTGAGAGCTCTTCTCAAAGAGTTTTGCTCCTCAACCGATAGACTAAGAATGTAATTCAACACACCAGAGGAATCATAATGATTGTAGACAGATATGATGCAGGTAATTGAAGCTTCCTTTAACTTAGAATTCTTGTCGCGAGTTAGTGGTGTCAGTTTTGCCAGCCATAGCTTTAAGATTCCACTATTACCAGAAACTTCAGGATTACCAGAGTACCTGTTGAAGGAGTTGATAGCAAATTCAATGACAGCTAATTTAGCCTTTGGTGATCTCTGCTCATCTAGTGAACGAAGGAGTGCAGGTAAAAGAGAATCCACACTGTAGGTTTTGCTGACAATATCCAGTGTTGTAAAGCAAGGTTGCCTGACCAGCTCTTTAGGATCAATTAACCGTGAAAAAACATGGGGTAGGACCCTTTCCATGTAGCTCTCAAAAGGCTTTCGGCAGGATGGTATAAGATCTGCAAGTGTCGACAGAGCCGCTTGTGCAACCTTGTGATGAGGATCATCCAAGTGACGTAGGAAAAGTTTCATTACCTTCTCAAAACTCTGGATCACTTCTTGAACACCTTTTGGGCCTTGCTGAAACAGAGATTGGAGAAAATTAAAACCTGCAACTCTGACAGACCAATCAGAACTCGGACTAAGCCCTTCATTGAGGGCTTCAATCAGAGATGCTGGCCCATCGACATAATTAGACATGTCCCCGAGTTGAAGTTGGCTGTCATCAAAACTCCTCCTTCTGCCTGCTGACATTCGTCCTCCTACATTCTTCCTCAAAAGTGGCCTCTGGAAATTGGGAACATGACTAACATTTGAATCCCTGAAGTTCAAATCTCTGTAGGGGGTATCCATGTGTTGTCTATCGAAATGACCACCCATAAACCGTCTAGCCTCCCTTTCATGGTTGTCCTCAAAAGAACCTCTCTCTTGTCTCTCCAATATCCTTTTAGCTGCCAAGGATGAAAAATTAGGGTGAGACTCAGACAACGGATTACCACGGTATGATAGGCTTCCCGAATCCTTTGAAGCTTGAAAATGGGAAATGATATCTGAAAAAACCGGACCACCATTGCGACTACTGCCTTTGTTGATACTAGAAGAAGTTGATTTACCAGTTGTGGAGCTTGTGAGGCTATTCGAAGCCGGAACAGCAGCAGGAAATGGAGGATCACGGGATGATGGAGGGTCAATTCCTGCACTAGGGGAGATTAAAAGACAATTTAGCTGGCTCATGGATATTCCTTCTCTTCTGCATAGTTTTCAGGAACCAAGACATAGTTTCAAAAGGAAAGAAGCACAATACCTAGATCCAAACTACTCGAACGAAGAGCTGCAGGATTCTGTCTATCAGATATATCCAGACTTCTGAGCATACTCTCAATTGCGCTGACTTTCTGCTTGCTTGATTGCAACACACTTTCCAAGCTACGTTCAGAAACTTTACTGAGACCCTTTGACTGAGACAGGAGTAGACCTGAAGAAAGAGACCCTCCGGTGGATAAACTTGAACTCCTATCCATAGCAACTATGGCTGAAGTTCCATAACCAGGTAGGTTAGATGGAGCAGATGTCTGAGTAAATGAAGGCTGAGAGCTTCTTTCACGGACAGATGGTGAGGCATGTCTCCTATGGATCCCACCTTCTTCTTCATTAATCAACTGAGAAAAGATGGGAATGGGTTGCTTTATCAACCTTTATCAATGCCAACAAGTAGAATTTAAGACGATAACACATACCCTTTGGATGACAGAATCAAATGAAGAAAATAAGCGACGAGAACGCTCAGGCCAAGTTCTTGCAAACATTCTATAGCACATTCTGGCAGTTGCTCGTACCTGCCATTCTACATGTTACAATCATATGTAGTATGCAGGAGAATGAAAGAGATGGCCATAAAATTAACTTATATGATTGAAAGAAAAGACGAATCATTTTGTATTACTGCTGCAAACATGCATCCAATAAAACATAAAAGATTTTACATTAGAAAACCAATCATTGCCTTCCCATACAGATGAAATATGATATCAGGAAAATGCATATAGATGACCCAGGTTGGAATTATTTAATATAACTACCTCACTCATAGCATCTGCAACACAGCACCTAATTAGATCTTCATATAAATCAGCTGACCGCTGAATTTCTGGAGCATCGGGCCAATGCTCGAGTATTAACAGCGCATATTCACAGCATCTGTAACAGGAAGTAATCAGCAACAGACTACATCAGACAATCCTCTGGCTAACAAGAAGACTAGCGTACCTCGCCCGGAGAACTGCATTACGGTCATTCTTTGCAGAATCAGCTATGCGAGGAAGTACACGGGTAACTTTGCAGTTGCGCAGCATCTGGAAAGCATATAAGTATTTGTATAAGCATAAAATTTAGAAGAAGAGGCAACTGTTTTAGAAATCAAAAGAAGAAATAAAACAATACTGTTTTTATGCAGTTATCAGCCGATTCTGCAATTACAAGCACAGTGATCACAACCAGCTTGAAAAGTACCTGATTACCATATCATAAAATTAACAAAGAACATATATGCATTGTAAGCTATAACAGTAAATGATATGAAGTTGAGCTTTACCGGAATAAACACCTCAGCGCATGATTCAAAATCTCCAAGCAGCTCTTTTGACAAGAAACATAGGAGGTGACAAGCCTAAAAAAACCCAAAAGCAGCTTAACATCTGAAACAGTTAAGGAAAGGAGACCGAGGCACAAGCAACCTTGTCAATACTACAGCAGATACTGATTAGTGAATCTAATTTCTGCTCTCCCAGACTGGATCCGTATCCAATAGCACCGTGTCATATCTGCAACCCTTGCCAATAGTTTTCTACAATAATTTCCCAATCAACAAAGTACCAGACAAAAACGTCTTCTCCGTCTATTTACACAATCAGATTTTCTCTCCTTTATCGGAAATGAAGAAAATCCATTAAGATTCTCAATCCTACAAAAAAGGGTATCAAAGGAAAATCTAAAGCCGGTAATATAGCTAACCTGCTTAACAATGCTAGATCTCCGATCAGACAACTGTGTGCTCAAAGAACCAACAAGTTGCTTCAAGAGACCTCGAAAGCAAGGGTAATCAGCAGCACCTTAAAAGAAATAACAACCCAATAAGAACTACCTCCTGGTAGACCTTGGATGATTAATAAAACACAAGTATAAACTTAGTAGGTTAAAGAAAGAAAGTTATATCATTTATAACCAGAATAAGCCTCACATTACACGCATTGGGATGATTTATCCATTACTATATATAGATAGGACTTGCTGAAAAGGTGGCTAACTTAGAGTAAAGACACAGAAAGAGATGGTTGAACTACCTCCTGCAACGAGGCTCTCAATCCTCTGCATCGCTGCTATGCGGATTGACCAATCTTTATCTGGGACAAGTATTGAAGAAATTTTCTCAAATTCTCTGATCAGTTCCTTCTCCGAGTACACTTTTATTGGCTCAATGGGTTTCTCCGCGATGTCTGGTTCTCCTGAAATGTAAAGAGTAAAGCTATTCAGCCAAGATGGCAATAGACAACAGCACTGAAGACATAATCTTATATATATAGAGAGAGAGAGAAAGAGAGAGAGATCCTAACCCCCAAATAATGAGTTCTCCCGAGTCGAAGTCTTCGCCCGGGGAGTGCTTTTCTTGGGATTGATACTTAGTAGCTTAACCTCACTAACAGCAAGATTAACATTAAGCCCATCTGAAGACCGTTGTTGTTGCGGTTCTATCCTCTCAAGTCTAGCATTAATATCTTTCACCTGATTTTTGTCAAACCATAGAAAGAGTTATAGGTTTTCCAAGACTGTGGTTTTCGTTTTAAAAATACTCTGAACAACAACTTCAATATTAGCTAGATTGCACATGGATCAGTTTTGAAACGAAACTCACCATAGATGATGGAAGATGGTGGCGCTGAAGTTCTTCTCGGAATTGAGACCCACCCTGCATATACATCTCCTAAAAAGGAATGGAATAGTAAGATTAAATGCAAATAAAAAACAGAGCTTTTGTATACCATGGAGTCTACGAAGATAACCAAAACCCCGTGGAAACAATGAAACGGCCCACTCAACTTCAACAGAACTTCTTTGGGTTCAATATGTGCATCCAATATAGACTAAGAATACTGGAAGTGAAGATGGACCACTAGGTACTACCCTTTGTTTTACAGATTAAGATACAAGATTAGCTAACTTGGAGGATTCCAGGAAATTATTCACGTAATTTGAGAGCAGATATACCCAAAGCAGCCATGCCAAGCTACTGCTAACTCACCTCAATGCACAAGATTGCAGCTTCCCTGACGGTGTGATTTGGATCATTTAACATCTGAAGGATCTGATCATAACAAAATTCCCAGGAAATTTAGTCCAAACAGCTTCAGGTCGATCAATAAAACAAAACATTACTCGTTCTACACAAGAAGCATGAATCAAAATACCGGAGGAAGTATAGCCCGCTGAAGCGGAAGCTCAGTAGATGCAAAAAGACCAATAGCCGATGTGACGGTACGCGCAAATTCTTCACGAATTCTCCAACTCTTATGCATCCAAGCATACGAGCCCGCTCTTTCTACAATAATCGTGGGAGAAGAAACCTACAAAACCCACAATTTTAATCTCAATCGCTCCTCCGTCGGTGGATTTCTAAAAATGGAAATGCACAGCGGCATGATTCAAATCCCTAAATTCAGAAGAATTTACCTCCATGAGAGTGAGCAGCAACCGCCTCGCGGCATCCCTGACGGGCTGTTTGGCGTCGCCGAGCCGCTCCACGACGGCGGGCACAAGGGCATTCAAATGAAGCTTGAGATGTTCACCGGCGAGCACGGCGGCAGAGGCAAGCGCCTGAAGCGCGCCCTGGGAGACCCTGAAATTGCTGTCCTTGAGGAGATCCAAGCAACAATCGACGAGCGACGTCACCTCCGCCGGGCTCAGGCTCTTTCTAGAAGCTTCCAGAAGTTGGTGGAGCCGCTCCACCGCCGCCATGCGCTCCTTTGTATCCTTTGCACGCGCCAGTTCCAGCGCCTCCTCCATCCCAACCGCCGACGTTTCCCACTGCTCCGATCTGGGGCTTCTCCCGTCAGATCCGTGCAGTTCCCGATCAGATTTCTCCGATTACCGGAACACCAACCGATCAATTCGAGAATGAGGACGAAGATTCGGATTCAGGATTCAGGATTCAGCGAGTGAAGTGAAACTCGTAGAGAGAGAGAGAGAGATGTAAATGAAATGAAATGTAGTTAGAGAGAGTAGCAAGGGATTTAGCGGAGAAGTGCCGCTTAACTTACTAAAGAGAGAAGCACGAAGAGTAAAGGCGACTAATAGACTACAAAAAACTCGAGAAGATAAAAGAAAGCGTGTGGTTGGATGGTAGTTTAAGACTCTGCCCCCAATGTTCGAATAAATTACGGAGACCACCACGGAACGCTCCATCCTTGACAAGTAACCGAGCCACCGGTCCAGACAAGGAGCCATGATGGTCGGGGCGGTTCAACCCAACCTGTTTCTCCTGAAAAGGCATTAATAAGCCGCCCATTGGGCCCACACCGAAACTTTTTTTAAAAAATAAAATATTTCTGTATCTATATTACGAATGTATTGGACATTTATTTTCTCAAAACTTAACTAAAAGGGAAACAAATGTAATATATACACTGGAGGATTTGGAAGACTGATTGTGAAGAATGGAAACCTTGAGTTGCTTAGGATTCAATTAAAGATGTCACATCTTTCAATTTTAATTAACTAACATTTTCGACACACACATTTAACAACCTTCCATGTAATGTCTAGCACCAACCATGCATTACATATATATATATATATATATATATATATAATGGAGATTTGGATTAAGTAATATATCAATGACATGGAATTCCAAAACTTTATCCACAACATAAAAACTAAAGAGTTGCTAGACACTTATTACGCGTATTCATAATTAGGTCAATATTTAATTTTAATATTTTGAAATTTCTCACATATATCTAAATATATGGTATTCAACATAATTAACAACAATATCAGCAACAACAGGCAGGATCCAATGAGTTTATAATTATTGTCAGAAGGAGATAAACTAAACAAAAATAAAATGCATGATTCTAATAATAGGATATGTCGGTTCAAGTGTCTATTCCTAATCATCACCAAAATGTTTATTAATTAAATTAAAGTCATGTTACTATAATATGCTTTCAAAGGGAGCATTCATTAGAAAGAGACGAGCTTCATAAGTGATGACCATGACCAAAACCACCAACTCGTGTGCGATGATGATGATGACGCAACAATCGTAAACATGAATCATGATGCACAAGAGCTATCTAAACCAAAAAAGGCACCACCTTTACAAGGCGAAAGCTTCGGTGGAAACCAGCTTCATCGAATACTGATCTCGAATTCAATCTCCGTTCGTTGGAGCTTCCTGCTCCATGGTATCGTCGTTTTTTTTTTATAACCGGGTATCATAAATCAAGATTCAAACTAATCACAGAAACGAAAGTCAGCCATGTCATTTGGATTATACGCTCTTTCTCCGATAGTATCATCGTCTTCCTTAAAAGCTTCCAACTCTAGGGTTCTCTTAACCTAAATTCCGCTTCAGCTTTTTAGCTCGATTGAGTTTCTTTGACATGTTTTCTCCAATCTTGTCATGGAGGTTCATCTTCTCCTTTTATGTAAGAATTGAACACTATGCTTCATGCATTTTTTTTTTATGAAAAAACACGAAATTTAAGTCTTGAATGGTTTAAGTTTTTGGAGTTTTTAAAATCCGAAAAAAAAACTACCATTCAAATTTTTACAAAATTACTTTTTCTAAAAACTTATAAAACCATTTTATAAAACCATTTTAGTGAAAAAAATCAATAAAAAATCAAAAACTATTTTTTGAGTTTTCAAATATTATAAAATCCAAAAATTAAAATCTAAAATCCAAAAACTAAAACCAAAAACCCAAAATAAAAATTATCCTGAATAGCATCAACCTAACTTTTAAAATTATGATGACGATGGTAATGAATAAATACTTAAAATTATAACGACTTACAAATAAAAATATTTTTTCCCTCATTGCTATAACGCCAAAATGTTCAGATATATAGTTAGATGCGATAAATTTGGAAACTTTTGTATCGTACTCACAGCTATAAGAAAAATAAAAACTTTTCTATGGATGCAAGGGGAAATATAACAAACCAACGGAGATACGGGGACAAAAAAAAAGGGAGGGAATGAATGCCACGTCAGCACATTATCCTGAAGTGGGAACACGTGGCAGATGTCAAGTGGAGGAAAACGATTCGTTTAGCCCCCAAAACTCCCCGGTTTCTCTTCATAGCCTTTGGATCACACACACACTCTCTTCCAAACAAATTCGCCTCCGAAGGAAACAACTCCAGCTGTAGAAGATATCAGAAGATGGCGATGACGTCAGCATCTTCCGGGTTTGTTCTGACGGCCAACTTCGCCGCCGGCGCCGGTGGTTCATCGGCGTCGTCTAGGAGCTCCGCCGTGTTTTTCTTGCCGATGAGGAGCGCCGCCGGTTCGAGGCTCGTCGTCAGGGCGGGGGAAGAGGCAGGGCCAGACAGACATAGCCATGTGAAAATGAACAAACCCTAGTTTTTTTTGGCAGACTTTGGTATTGTACAAGATGGGCAATATGGGCCCTTTGAGCTTACATGATAGATTTTGGCAATGGAAATTTGCGACCATCCCCATGTGTTGACATTTACTCTCTGTCACCTATATATATGTTCAAGGCAATTCACAAATCGATATTTAATTTGACCGTACTTTCATATATGGTTTTACATCAAATACACACACACACACACACATATATATATATATATATATGTATAAATATAATATTTGTGAAATGCAATTTAATGGACTAAGAAAGACGAAAAACTGCAATAAACAATGGAACGTAGACTATTTTGTTTATAAATCATGAGATCTATACGTAGGTGCAATGTTATATTCGAGAAGGTTCACTTGCAGTAAAATAAAATGTAAACAAACATGATATATGATAATTTTTTTCACCGTATGATATATAGATAAACAATCAGCGGCGGAGGAAGCTCCGGCAACCACCGCAGCTCCGGCGGCGGAAGCTGCCACCAAGCCAAAGCCGCCTCCGATCGGCCCCAAGAGAGGCGCCAAGGTCAGCTCTTCAAACGTTAAATCTTATGGATTTTTGGAAGAAAGATTCGGGACTTTTTGGTGAGAATTAGGAGTTATGGGGGCATTTCGAAAATTGAGAAACGTGGAAACATATGCAGGTGAAGATTCTGAGGAAAGAGTCATACTGGTACAAGAACGTGGGATCAGTAGTGGCCGTTGATCAGGTAATGTGCTTCGACCCCTGTTAACGGTCCAGATCTCGCCTGGGTAATATTGTGAAATGACCGGGGTTGTGAAAATGGGGCAGGATCCGAAGACGAGGTACCCGGTTGTGGTCCGGTTCCCGAAGGTGAACTACGCCAACGTATCGACCAACAATTACGCACTGGACGAGGTCGAAGAAGTTAAATGAGAATTATTCATCAAAGGTCTATTTGCCTGTAATGGAACCGTTTGTGCCTTGCCCATTAGTCTATTCTCTCTTCTTCTGAATTCTTGCCCCATCACTTGTGAAAATATTTAGATCACGAATCCGAATGTAATCGAATTGTACTATTAAAACCCGGGTTTTTAGCTCATTGTCACATATAAATTTTTTTACATTTCCTGAGATAAACCAAAAGATTGAAATGGGAATTGTAGCATCATTGGATTGGACCGTACAGACATGGCATGTTCAAAACAAAGCTTAGAGCTTTCAGAGCAAAAGGACATTAACTTTGCATGTAACTATGCCATTGGGAACTAAATAAATGGCTACTACTAAAGAAAGTTCTTGAGATTACTAAATGAATGAGTTCGAGATTAACCTTAACGAGCTCTTACGACATCACCGAATTTTCAACAAGACAGCGAGCATATGTCGCTTCATCATCATCATCTCTTAGCTCTGTGGGCTTTGAGCGTTGGCTTCAGCTAACATGGGTTCAAGTTCTCCTTTCCTGTACAGCTTCAGGGTATCTGCATGATGCAGACAAGTTATGTAAACTCAACTTAATTCAGAGTAAAACCGAAAACTAAAGTTTCTTGTTTTTAGAGGACCTAAAGAAAAAAGCTAATTCGGACTTGTGAACCACCCCATACATTACTCTTTCAAGGGAATTAGACTGTTTCTGTTCAAGATGCAATGAGAAATCGATGCCAGCACCCGAATTCTACCAAATTTTACTCAATAAGAGCCAAGAACACCACATGCAAATGCAGAAAAAGAAAAAAAAAAGATGGGGACTTCGTATAAAAATAAGTCTTGACACCAAGCAAGAATTGCGATAAGACTATATAAGCATATGTACTATGCAAAGAAGAAAAACAAGAAGGTTTTTCCAACAACTGCGGAAATCTATGAGGAATCGAGGCCAGAGAGAAACAAAGTACCTGTACAGCCGCCGATGTGCTTGCCTCCTAATCATGAACCAGAGTACAATAGAAGGATTAATTAGGTTCTTTAGAACCGTAAAGCAATGGCCCAAAATAAATTCTACAGCTAATATGCATACGGGAATTTTCATAATAATGCGAAGAAAACAAAACTTCAACTTCCAATTCTCAGCCATCGATTGACCGAGCACATATGCAAAAGGATTAAAGAACCACTTACCAACGAAAACATTTGGAACGGTATACTGTCCAGTGAGTCTCTCCAGCACCTTCTGCAGTTGTGGCCCTTGTGGACCTTTCATGTATAAAACCAACAAAATTCAGGTTTCTCAACGATTTCAGATTGATACGCATACATTGCAACAGAGACGGATTGGTTGATTACTAGAGAATATAACCGAAGAACTAATATCTCTCTACAACAACTGAACCACTACCACTAATCCGAGCATTTATCTAAAAAAAGCTGAATCGTTCTTGCAAACTGTAGCCAATCCAGACTCAGATTGACGCCCAGAGTTCTGAAGAGGATTCTAGTGACAAAACTCATTCTATTTTGCACACAAAAACAATTTCCAAAGGCAATAGGATTCCAGTATGAACACATGAACTAATTCAATTTCAATTTGAAGGAAAAACAAGAGATATAGGCACTTCTAACAAGTAATCCTCCATTGAATCGAAACCCTTAATACACCAGCTCCTTCATCAGTCCTTGAGATACGTATTCATTTTACCATAACAGATTCAATTTTGCAAACTAAACTAAGGAGCTTTACAAGAAAATAATGCAATGTGGACATACCAAGTTCATCCAATTCAATAACCAGTGGCTGAACTCCGAGCCTCTTGAACAATGACTTCACTTCAGATGAGTATCTTCACAACACAAAGCACCAAAATCCATTAAAAAAAAAACCAGCAAATCTATTCCCAACGACGCAAAATTTTTCAAAAAAAAAAATCCATCAACGAAATTGAACTCACGAGCACCAGGTTTTGGAGTACACAACGACAGGGTTCTCCCCCACAGTCGTTTTCACGCTCTCCTCAAGTCTCGATCCGAACGAGGAAGACGAAGAAGAAGAAGAAGAAGAAGACATGACCCTAACAGAACACCCGGTTGATCTCCGTGACTTGAACCCGATTGATGTCGATTCCGGACATCTCTTCAACGGTAATCTGACGGAATTCCCGATGTCGGGTGCGTGGAAGAAAGAGGAAGAGAGCGAGCGAACTGGAACCAGCGATTTCGATGGCAGATTCGTGAGGTTAGATGCGACTGCCATGGCGATTTGTAGCACTCTACAACAGGTACAGCTTTCCAGAAACTCTCTATTTGGTTCTTCTCCTCCTCTCAATTTTCCTTTTTTTTTTCTTTTTTATACTCTGTAATTTTATTCTCTGGGCTTTTAATTGGGCTTAATGGGCTTTTCTTCCTTTTTAAGATCTTTTTATGTTTGGGTCCAAGGATTTTCGAAGGAATCATCTGTTGAAGAATGATGGGCTTCTCCTTTGTCAGTTATTTTTGGATTTTTTTTTTGTAAGAAAAAACAAGGAACAATTAAAAGGCATTCAATAAATACAATTATACAATATATGACAATGACTGTCGAGATATATCCAAAGTTGGATTAGAAACTGACCACATCAGACCAAAATAATTTCGAGAATCATTGATACCGTCCAGCATATATAATTAAATAAAATGTGTACAAAATAAATTAAATAAATAAGAAAAATAGAGAAAATACTTTAAAAAAATCATCATCTAAAAATTCAGAATACCTTCGGGATGAGATTATGTTTTATCTGCTTAATTCACTCGGCCACCAAGGTTTGGACAATTTCCTTATAAAAACTTGTTAATCTCCCTAAAATTTTTGTAGAGATCTGAACATGATTATATGAAAAGATTAATTATAGCTAAATGCTAAAACCATATTATGCAATATATAGGAATAGATATCGTATCTCATTAATTTGCAAGGTAAATCAGAATTTAAATTGGGAAATCATATTCTCGGACGTACGGACGACAAGATTCAAGGGGATATTATATATTCATATTTTATCTTAATATATACATATATTATAAAATAATGACCGTATAGGGTTTGTGAGAATTGACACTGACGAGAGACCAAAGAACAAGTTCATCAGAGACTTATAGAGATATAATGTCCTACAATATTGTACATTTATGTAATGTCATGCATCGACTCGTTGGCATGTCGAAATGGGGTTTCATTTAAACTCTGTTGTTGCAATTTTTTGTCGATTCCTCACCAACATTTTCCTTTGTCTTTTACCCTCGAAATCTTTGGCTGCTTCTCTATATCTATGTGCACACTCAAATTGGACCCACTTTATAAATCCCATATACTATCAAACTAATAAAAAAAGAAATAATTAAAGGCATTTGAGTACACGCATTAATACTTGTGAGTACCCTCTAATTAAGTTGATCAAAGTGCATGGGTGTTTGTAGTTTTTTTTTATAACATGGGAACCCACAGCCACTACCCTTCGGTGCGTACTAGGTAAACCCCGTTCTCGTGTAATAGTCTGTAACCACACGAAAGATGTAAACCAGTCTAGATTGTTCATAGCTGACAAACTCATAGGTGAAAAAGCTAAGAGGATTCAAGCCCTCAACCATGAGGTTAAAGGGTCTAATATATAGTCAACCGACTCATCTGGAGTTTTCCCTCAGGTGTTTGTAGTTGGAGCTCCAAACTCATACAATCACAAATTTTTTGTGTATTTCCATATAAACTCTTATGTCTATATATATCTTTGTGTTTGTGCATGTATACACATACAACTATAATTCTAATCATAGATATCTGTATGTATATATGCCATAGATATATATACTCGATCTGTAATAATCAAGATTATATATGTATCTATATAGTCTAAGTGAAAACCTCAATAGAAGAAGAAAACGTATATACGATCCGTGTAATTCTTTGTTAATGTGAATTGATCGGGCTAGGGTTTAATAAGATTATAGATTAGAAAATAAACAGATGCGGGGAATTACAGTATCCTTGATTTGGTATCTTCCAAAAATAGATAGAGAGAATTTCTGAGATGGTTATAGTTCATCTGCCAGACAGACATAGCCATGTGAAAATGAACAAACCCTAGTTTTTTTTGGCAGACTTTGGTATTGTACAAGATGGGCAATATGGGCCCTTTGAGCTTACATGATAGATTTTGGCAATGGAAATTTGCGACCATCCCCATGTGTTGACATTTACTCTCTGTCACCTATATATATGTTCAAGGCAATTCACAAATCGATATTTAATTTGACCGTACTTTCATATATGGTTTTACATCAAATACACACACACACACACACATATATATATATATATATATGTATAAATATAATATTTGTGAAATGCAATTTAATGGACTAAGAAAGACGAAAAACTGCAATAAACAATGGAACGTAGACTATTTTGTTTATAAATCATGAGATCTATACGTAGGTGCAATGTTATATTCGAGAAGGTTCACTTGCAGTAAAATAAAATGTAAACAAACATGATATATGATAATTTTTTTCACCGTATGATATATAGATAAACAATACGGAATCGGCCTAACTCGTTACTCATACAAATTCAATGGAATTGCGGGACACGTAATTAAAAGAGATACGAAGACTTTTAAAACAGTATATGTAAACCTTGAAAAAATAGTAAATGAATGATAGCTATTATGAAGGTAAATCGACGTATATCTACCTATGTCTCCTAGGAGTTGATATATATATATATATATATATATATATGACATCTAGGCCATGCATGGTAGCTAGGGTTTTACCTCTGTCTTAATTGAACTTCATGAGTGAGTTGACAAGTAAAGGATATCATCATATGTGGGCCATGTCTCAAATTCAACATCTTGGCTTGTATTTTTCTGAATAGGTAACATGAAGTGCCTGTTACTTCATGGCCTTAATTTGAAACCGATTCGCATATATGTGATAGTTACATATAAATAAATACGTGTATATATATATACACATCATGTCAAATTTCTTCTTCGTCCTATATATAGATATCATCGTAGGTATAGCAAATTTAAGGGTTTGTGTCGTTGAACTTCAACATTTTCTGCTTATGGAATTGACTTGTTAGGTTGTTTTCTTATGCTATATGCATGGCACTTTCACGTATGTTTATTTATGAAATTATTTGCATAAACGTATAATATAAAGAAAGTTGTCTATGAAATATGCATTCCTTCCATATAGCCCAAACGGGGTATTATTAAAAATACCCTTAATTTAAAATTTTAAATATACAAATATTTTAATAAATATATAAATTTACATATATATAAATACATTTTAATCAAATGTATAAATTTATATATATATATATATATATTTGTATATATATATTTTTATCAAATATTTAATTTTAAAATGATGATGTGACGCTGACGTGTCAACTCAGTTAGGGTCATGACAATAATTTGTCATGCCACATCATCAAAAATTTTGGTGAAACAAGTCAAAGGTTTTATATGAGAAAAAATTATAAGCTTGTAATTTTTGTAGAAATTTTTATCAAATTCAGGGTTTTTTTGTGAGAAATTGTAAGTTAAGGGTTTTATATGAATCATTTTAATAAATTTGGAGTTTTTTGTGGGATTAACCATTTTCTAAGATTAAAATCATAGGAAAAAAATATGATTTTACGTGGATAAAAAATTTAATATAAAATGTTTTGTGGTTCAAATTGGACTATGCCTTTGTCATTGCGACATTGGAAATTGCCTATCTGCTTTGATGTGACAGTTTAAGATCTCATTTTTACACTCTTTGGACCCAACACATTACACTTTATATTTAAAGAAATCCTATTTCCATCAACTGTAAGAAACCCAAAGATAATACCTCAATTTTTGTGTGTATCTAATTAATTAAAATAAAAGAAGTTTGGTTTATTTGATTTGTCTGTTTTCATGCCATGCATGTGCCAGAGGCCTCCAGATATTAAGCTTACCAGTAAGTTTGGTCAAACAAACAGATTATTATGAATGTTTAATGGGATAAAAATGATATATAACGGAGAAACCCAAATGATTTGGTAAGGAGCATAGTCAACATATCGAGAGGTTGAAGGTTCGATTCTTTGTCCGTTCACCTGTTGCCTTGTCAGTTACTACTGATTTACCCTTCCACGCGTGTGTTGTAAGTTCGTGTGTGTGGACGTGGGGTTTACTCCGCGCGCCTTAGACCATCTCGTGGTGGTCGAGCGTTAGGCGCACCTGGTGGTCAGATCTCTCTGAGATCGTTAGGCGCGGGTGGTGACCAGTTCGACTCCGCAGGTAAGGGTTGGATAATTGCGGTGGTTTCCAACATTAACAAAAAAAAATGATATATAACACATTTTTCATAGACACCCGGATACATTTACATATACAATAAAAAAATAACGCGCATATATATATATATATATGTATATATATATAATTGGCATTGAGTCATTGTAATTGAATGGAGTCGTCTTCTGCCATCTCTAGATCTTTGTAACACATAGTCTAGGAGTGTAAATTGCCAAGAACACATAAGCTCGTGTTTTATTTTTTCGGATTGTATGTACAAAATTTACAACTGAATGTCACGGAACTCTTGTCATTTCTGAAAGAAATTTTTTTATATAATTCAGGCGCCTTTGAGTGGTATTTAATCTTGTCGTGACTCGTGACAAAAATTCAGTTAATGAGATCATTAGTATTAATTTTCCAAGGTTCATTTTTCCAAGAATAATTCACGAGGAAGATAAAGAAATTCGACTCCATAAACTAAAACTAAGATAAAAAAAATAAAATAGTAAACTAAAACCGAGTCACACAAAATCTGCAAATCGTATGATTTTGTAATCTATTATTCTATACTTTTGTGTCGCAAAATTCATAGTCAATCAGAAAATATAAAAGAAGGGAATGATTGTACATTTAAAAAAATCATGAAATTAAAGAAAAAGAAACACCGCAATCTTCCCCAGATTTACAAAACGCCCAAAAACAAGTGGAGGTAATAAATAAAAAAACATATACACCCAGTTTAGTTTGGGCCTTCAGGACCTCTGTCTCTCTATCTGTTATCTGTCCTGAATCCTGATCCAATCTCCTCTACTGAAATACTTCTTTATATATATATATAAAATATATATATATATATATATAAATTGTTGATTAATTAAAACTGCTGAGAAATGCATCGGCGATGACAAGCGGTGGATCGTTTCCTGGGCTGTTTGGTTTCGAGTTTCCAGACAGAGCCGATGTCTTGAGCGATTCGGACAGCGTCTGCAGACGCGCCTGAGAGCCCTCTCCTCGTGAACCCCACCGCATAAAGTCCCGATTTCCCCTTCCAGCTGTTTGGAAACGGCGTTTTCGGAAACCCATTCTTCGAGAAGAACTGACTCTCCTGTTTCAAACGCAAACGCCAACGCTATCAGCTCATTTCAGACAAAACAAGACCGACCCGGTTTTCAAAATCTCATCTTTCGTACAGATTCACAACGGTTTCTCACCTGAAGCCAAGAAGGTACGTTGCTGCGGTACCCAGTGGCGAGAACCACCGAGTCAACGTCCAGTCTGTCTCCGTTGACGAGCTCGACTTGCTTTCCATTGAATCCTTTGATCCCTGGAACCACTTTGATCTGTCCCGATCTGATCTTCTCCAGAGCTCCGATGTCGAGCACTGGAGTTTTGCCTTTCTCGTTCTTGAGCTCCATCGGACCAATCTCCGGCCTTTTCAGACCGTATTTCTCGATGTTCCCAAGCACGAACCAGGCCAATATCAACAATAGCTTGTCGACGAGCCATAGAGGAAGCCATTTCATCATCGTCACAGCAAGCTGGAACGTCGATTTCCCCACGATCTCTCTCGGCAGCACGTGAACCTGTTATCAGAGAAATCCATTTGATCAATCACACCAATCCTCCAAATTAAACCCAAACTGTCGATTTTTTTTTTTTAAACGAAAAGTTGGAGACTTTATCACTTACCGAGCTTCGAACGACCATGGAAGGCATAGCGAAGTGGTTTGCCAGGTCGAGAGACACTTCCATGCCGGAGTTTCCACAACCGACGACGAGAACTCTCTTTCCCGCGAACTTATCTCCGGATTTGTAGTCGCAGGCGTGAATCACCTCGCCGGAGAATTCATTCAATCCGTCGATCTCCGGAATCACGCGCTCAGCATTCTCGCCGGTGGCGACAACGAGCCACCGGCAAATGTACTCGACCTCGTTCCGACTCGACTCGGTGGTCGACACGGTCTTGACACGCCACAACCCGCTGGTCTCGTCGAACCTGGCGGACTGAACACACTCGTTGAATTCGGGACTGATCTCGAACCGCTTTGCGTAGGACTCAAGGTACTGGATGAACTGACGCTTCGTGGGGTACTCGGGGAAGTCGTCAGGGAAGGGCATTTTGGGTAATTGGCAGAATTGCTTGGGGAGATGGAGCTTGAGCCTGTCGTAAGTGCGGTTCTGCCAGAGAGAGGCGACGCATTCTGCTCTCTCGAGCACGACGAAGGGGACGTTCTGTTCGCGGAGACACGCCGCCGTGGCTAAACCGGCCGGTCCTGCTCCGACGATGACCGGTCCGTTGACCCAAATGCACCGGCGAGAGGCGAAATCCTCATGGCCCACCATCCGAAACATATTCTCCATTAATTTCGCTTTCGAATTTCTGGGTTTCTACAGATGTTTCAGAACGAGTTTCGCTCTTTTTTTTTTCTGTAGAATCTGAAGTTTTTTTTGTATGGTTTGAGAGAGGAAGAATCTTTAGTTTTGGTTTTGGTTGTGAGAGAAGACGGGAAGTGTTGTGATGGTTTATATAGAGAAGATCCATGTGCGTTGAAATTCTCATCAACAACATTATTATATAATTTTTTTAGACGTATTATTATTATTATTGGTATCATCATATCCGATAGCTATACTTTTCAAGTCATAGGTAATATATTATTATTATTATTATTATATATATTTATAATTTATAACTGCGTTAGACCGTCTTAGTGAGACCTTTTAGAATAAAAGGTAATGATGCGTGACGGGTGTGTTTGTAAATGGTAAGGCTTGAGGACGAAGCTAAATAGTATCGGGACGAACAAAATTCTACCGGCTATATCCTCAATCGGTACGGAATGGCATTTATACTTATTTAATTATTTTTTTTAAAACCAACCATCAATGCATGAATTTTGACCCAAAAAAAAACCCATCAATGCATGAAATAACGACAAGAATTTTTGTAATTTATTTTTTTCCGTGTATAAACGTTAAAGTGTATGTATCTAAACAAAGCTCACGAAATTAGAGGCATGGAATGGAAGACTTTCATAAATTTTACTAAAAATGCTGCGGCAATATATATATATATATAAATCGCGTGACGGAACTTGGGGGCAACGAAGGGTGGTGGCGACACCGGTCGTCGTGGGACCCACACGGCATTGGGGAAGCCACGTGGATTAAACGCTGACGTGGAGAGATGCCACGTGGATCGGATCCACATCACCGTTCCCTCCGACCCATCTCTCCTCTCCACTATGATGCTTATCAGTCCATCCCTAACATTTTCTTCATTATTTTTCTCCTAAAAAAGCGTTTTCGAAATTTCTGTTATTTTGAAAACCATTTCCATAATACATATATATATATATATATATATATATATATATATTTTTTTTTTGAAAAATTTTGCAACGATCTATTTTTTTAATCTTCATTTGTACTTGCAATCCCTCGAGCATCCATAATACATATATATATATATATATATATATATATATATATTTTTTTTTTGAAAAATTTTGCAACGATCTATTTTTTTAATCTTCATTTGTACTTGCAATCCCACTGAAACCCGCTCGAGTTTTGGGATGAAACGTCAGAGCCATGTGCATGGAACCTTGGTTTCCATGGAGTTTTCTTCTTTTCATGTTACAATCTTTTTGGAAGTTTGGATTTTCGCCTATACATTCAGACACCGCCATATGTACGTATATGTGTGTATGTGCATGTAAGTATGTAACATATAATATTAGTCACGCGTAAGGTGGAAAATAAGTTACATACCAAGAAAGGCGAAATCATTGGAACATGAAAACGAATCGTTTTCATTCACCAACTTCACTAATGCAGAAAAAAGTTTATAACTTATACAATTCATTATGATGACAATATGTATTTTATATATACTATTCATTGTTTCCTACAAACGGCGGTGACTACTATATATATAAAACATTTCTGTCGATATTAAACTAGTTTCGGTATTAGAATTTTGAAATGTTCACAACAAATTTGGGCGATTATTAATCTCCTAATCACACACACACACATATATATATATAAGTATATATTGATAGATTTTCTACAAAGTTGAATCTGATTTGATTTTTAAAATTAATAAAAAATAGGGGTAATCGCATATAAATATATGAACTTTTACAAAATTCTCAAATAAATACCTGAACTATAAAACTCCCAAATAAACACCTGAATTTTTAAAAACTTCCATATAAATACTCAAACTTTTAAAAAAACTTCTGAATACAACCAAATTCCATTAACGTCGTTTAATTTATAATGGAATCTGATCACTTCGTCGATTAACGCCATCAACGAAAATTGTTGTATTTGGAAGTTTTTTAAAAGTTTGAGTATTTATATGGAAGTTTTGAAAAGTTTAGGTATTGATTTAGAAAATTTATAATTCAGGTATTTATTTAGGAATTTTGTAAAAGTTCAGGTATTTATATGCGATTACCCCTAAAAAATATTATGCAGATTTTTTATTAAAGTTTCTAGAACTTTCCATGAACCGGACTTTTCACGGGCTAGGCTCATTTTGATTCTATCAAATAAATCTAGATCCAACAATCTTCCACAAGAATCAAAATAGGGTCTTGAGTTAGGTGAACCTAAATGCATCTCATGCAACTAATACATTGTATGCAAATGATGTGCAATGAAAATTCGCTCATTGAGAGTTTACTGTATCCGAAAAGGTAGTTTTACCTTTGAACCTTCCATAGTGAAATACTATCGGATGTACTTGCTAAACAGTGAACGCGGTGTCTTGAACTATTCAACTTTTGTATACACCAAGACAACAGTACTCACACAACACCTCCCTCTCTCTCATTAGTCCATTTGTTACGCCCATTATGACCCTATGGCAGCACCTGGTAGATATCATCAAGTACTCTAGAGAACTACCCCTTTTGTCATTCTCATAGAAGCGACCCACTTCATATTTGATATAGGAGATTTCTCTTTGAGAGTATCTCAATATAATCCACTCTCGTAGGAGATAAGAGAATCTTTAGGAATATAAACTTAAACTTACCAATTTGTATCACTCTTATCATAGGAATATGAAGAGACATCAGTCTCGAGTGATTCCATCGACCCCCCACAATTCGGTTATCCTATTGAACCTAATATTGATGGTTTGTCCAGATATATTGGGTTGCCATCATGGTGGTTTGTCATTCTATGGGCTTTAATCCCAATCCCCTCGATAATATTTCTAACTGATCTCTGTTAAGGCTTTTGGTCAGAGAATATCAGCCAAATTATCTTTTGATCTCACAAAATCAATAGATATAACTCCATCTCACTATAAGAAACATCCGAATTTGCGACGGAAAAATCCGTCTCAAATATAAATTAAATTCGTTGCAATTACAAATTTGCGACAGAAAGCGACGGAATAATTTCCGTCCGTATATCGTTGTCGCAAAAAATTGACAGTCGTTTGCGACGGACAAAATCTGCGTTTTGCGACGGATTTACGACAGAAAAATCCGTCGCAAATATTTTTTTTTAAAATTTTAAAAATAAAATATTATACATATACACATATACATATATTCGCATACACATACATTACACATATACACATAAAATTATATACATATATATATACACATACACATATATTCATACACATACACATATATATACATATATAAATTTGCATACACATACATAAACATACATATATATACACATATATATACATTACACACATACATAAACACACATTCATACATATTCACACATATACACATACACATACATATATATATATATATATTCACATACACATCACATAAACACACATACATATTTATATATACATACACATTCACATTCACATTCACATACATACACAACACACATACATAAACAAACACACATACAGATATACATACATAAACACATACACATTCATATACAAAGATACACTTACACATACACATACACATATTCACATTCATATATATATATATATACACAACACACATATATATACACATATATTCACATATACATATCCATATACACGATATATATATACACATACCTTGACGAATTTTGAAGAAAAACAATTTGTTGGAGAATATTGGAGAAGAATGAGATTTTTTTTCTTGAAATTTCGATGTCTGGAGGAGAAAGACGAAGTCGCAGTTTTTATTAAGTGTTGTGACGAAAACTTCCGTCGCAATCCGTCGCAAAACGAAAAATAAACCGCGAAAATTTGAAAATTTTCATCGAAAATAACAAAAAAATGAAATTAGGATTTGTGACAGAACTTTCTGTCGCAAATCTAAAAATAAATAACATAAATTAAAAAAAATTAATATATACGACGGAAATTTTCATCGCAATCCGTCGCAAATTTCGGTAGATATTAAAATTTATGTCGCAAATAATGTTTGTTGTTGCGACGACAATATTTCTGTCGCATTCCGTCGCAATCTGTGACGAATTTTGCGACTGTTTATGACGGAATAAAAATTTTCGCATTCCGTCGCAAAACCGTCAAATTCTGTCGTAACTTGTTTGCGACGGAAAAATTCTGTCGCAAATTCCGTAGCTATATGAAGATTTTCTTGTAGTGTCTGTCATTAAGTTTCTAACGGAGTTGTGTCGTCTGCGGATGTGTCGCGGCTTTTCCTTATAAACACAGCTTTTTGTCCTTCCTATTGCAAACTGACTATCACAATGTATGCAAATTCTAGACACCGGGTTGGGCCATATAGAAATATTCTCAAGAAAGTTTTGAAGCCACTCAGCTTCTTTACATACAAGTGCTAAAGCTATAAATTCAAATTTCATAGTGGATCTTGCAATACACGTTTGCTTAGAAGATTTCCATGAAATAACACCTCCACCAACAACGAATATATATCCACTTGTGGATTTATTCTCATTCGAATATGAGATCCAGTTCGCATCCGAATATCCTTCTAATACTGCTGGATATCTTGTATAGTGCAATTCATAATTCTTAGTGTACCTTAAATATCCAAGGAGCCTAATTATGACCTTCCAATGATCAAAACTTGGATTGTTCGTACATCTGCTAAGCCTATCCACGGTATTAGTAATATCCGGTCTTGTGCTATTCATAAGATGCATTAAGCTTCCTATAATTATGGAATATTCTAATTGTTGAACTCATTCACCGTGATGTTTTTTCAAATGAGAATTAATATCAATTGGAGTTCTGGCCTCAAAATTTTCATCTTTGTCAAATCTCTCTAAGATTTGTTTTATATATTGACTTTGAAATAACACATAATTGTCTTGTGTCTTGATGATTCTCATACCAAGTATTACATCTGCTATTCTGAAGTCTTTCATGTCAAAGTTATTTGATAACACGGTTTTCGTAGCTTTAATCACCTTATCACTACTACCAGTGATGATCATATCATCCACGTAAAGACAGATAATCACAAATTATGTCTCGTTATCTTTAACATATATGCACTTGTCAACCTCGTTGACTCAAAATCCATTTGATAACATTACGCTATCAAACTTTGCATGCCATTGTTTAGGAGCTTGTTTAAGTCCATACAAGGATTTTACAAGTTTACATATTTTTTTCTCTTGTCCATGCACTTTGTACTTTTCAAATTGAAACATGTATACTTCTTCTTCTAGTTCACCATTTAGAAATGCAGTATTTACATCCATATGATGTAATTCTAGATTATGTAAAGTTTCCAAGGCTATAATAAACCTTATTGATGTTTTTCGAGCGGTTGGAGAGTAAACATCAAAGTAATCGACATCCTCGGTTTGTCTATAGCCTTTGACTACAAGTCTTGCCTTGTATTTTTTAATAGAACCATCCGGTTTCATCTTTCTTTTGAAGACTCACTTATAACCCAATGGTTTACATACTTGTGGAAGACCCACTAGTTCCCAAGTGTGATTTGGTCGGATTGACTCAATCTTACTCTTTATTTCTTCCTTCCAATAAGGAGTTTCGGGAGATGAGATAGCCTCTTGATATATCTATGGTTCTTTATCCAACATAAACGTTAGATAATCAGAACCAAAAGAAATTGGTTTCTTTGCCCTTTTACTTCTTCTAGGCTCTTCATCCTTTTTCTCTAATTGCTTAGAAGATTCATGAATTCTTTGAGATTCCATACCACTTGGATCTAATTCTATTCGAGTCTTGTAGGGAAACACATCTTACAAGAATTCAACGACTGTATTCACATGTATTTCAGAATTATCTGATTTATACACTGAGAATCGATAAGCACTTGAATTGTGCGCATAACCAATAAACACAGTCTATTATTTTTTGTCCTAACTTAGTTCATTTAGGAATAGGGATATGAACCTTAGCTAGACAACCTCATACTCTCAAGTATTTGTAGCTAGGTGATTTGCTTTTCCACAATTCATATGGTGTTTTCTCGAGCCTTTTATGATGCACTCTGTTTAATACAAAGTTAGCAGAAATCATTACTTCCATCCACAAGTTCTGCAGGAGATTCAGAACTTATCAACATATCATTCATCATTTCTTTCGGCGTTCTATTTTTGCGTTCAACAATGTCATTCTGTTCTGGCGTATAAGGAGCTGTAGTTTGATGAATGAAGCCATGATCTGCGCACAATTATGCAAAAGACGATTCATATTCACCTATTATATCGCTTCTCAAAGTTTTGATTTTCTTTCCAAATTGATTTTCAACTTCGTTTTTATAGAGATTAAACATGTTTATTGCCTCATCCTTACTTCTCATTAAGTAGAGATAACAATATCGAGAAGTAGATTAAAAAACATTAATCTTTGCATAGACTTGAAATTCACATGTCCTAATCTACCGTGCCATAATCTTGACTCATTCAAGTAAGCAGAAGAAGTAGAAGTTTTATTAATATCATTTGCGGTTATATTGTTTACCGCATTGGTGTTACAAATGGTCATTACATTAATCTTGAACATACCATTAGCTAGATAACCTCTACCAAGGTACACACCATCTTTTGACACTACAACTCTCTCAGATTCAAAAACTAGTTTAAAGTTTTTCTTTGATATCACGGATCCTGAGAGTAAGTTCTACCGAATGTCTTGAACATGAAGAACTTCAGTGAATGTCAACTTCTTTTCAGATGTCATCTTCAAAATAACTGAACCCTTGCCTTCCACTTTGGATGCAGCAGAGTTTTCCATGTAACAATTTTCTCCGGTGACAGTGTCATAGGTGATGAACATCCATCTGTTAGCACAAATGTGGCGGGTTGCTCCAGTGTCAATCAACCATTCTCTCGGATTATCTCCGACCATGTTCACTTCTGACACAACTACTACGAATTCAGACTCTCTATCTTCTACTTCAGTTACATGAGCTTGGGTCTTATTCTCAATTTTCTTCTGGGCAACTTCCTTACGATGGTAGCAATCCTTCGTCAGATGTCCAGCCTTCCCACAATCGTAGTAATTCCCCTTGAATTTCTTGGAGTTGACATTTTTATCAATCTTCCGCTTTTTACTCCCTTTGGTCTTAGTCGTCTCAACGATGTTTGCCTTGGATTCAAACTGTCCATTCATTTTAAGAATAGGTTGAGACTCTTGTCGAATTCTCACACGACGATGTAAATCCTTCAAAGACATGTCCTTAGGTTTTTGCCTCAGGTCATTCTTGAAACTCGTCCAGGATGGAGGCAATTTTTCAATCAAAGTTGCCACTTGAAACCGTTCATTCACCATGATGCCTTCTCCCGCCAAGTTGTGGAAGATGATTTGCAATTCATCTACTTGTTCCACAACACTCCTTGTAACTACCATATGGTAGTTTAGGAGCTTAGCTACCACTATTCGCCCTTGACTAGCCTCTTCGACCTGATACTTATGATCAATCGTTTCCTAGAGTTGCTTGGGTGTAACATATTTGGAGAAAATACCATACATCGAATCATCCAAACCGTTCAGCACAAAGTTCCAACACATGAAATTGTTATGTTTCTATTGTTGACAACTAGCCGGAGATTGGGCGTTGCCCTCCTTTGGGATTGGTTCCTCTTCAGTGAGATACCGTGACAACTTAACTTGTGTTAAAAAAATATCTTTTGTTGTCAGCGTTTGAAATTTTGACCCTTAAATTGTTCATGTCTCTCAGTCGGGCTGATTGGTACAATAGGAATTGCCTGATTTTCGGAGTTTACAACTACCGAAGACATTCCTGGTGAGACAACAACGTTCGCAACTTTTGGCACTTGATTATTCAAATTTGTGCCAGCAACATCATGATTAACAGGGTTCGTAACCTCCGCTATTTGAGGATTTTCAACATCGATATTCATAGTTGAAATCTCATTCTATGAAGCAGTATTTGTATCCATGAGATTTCTTGGATTATCAATGATTTGTGGAATAAATCCAATCATTGTTAGATTTCACAAAACTTATAAACTAAACCGAGTTTCACTTAACATATAAATTGGTTTAGCTTTCTTCCAGTGACAGTCGGAGGGTTCACCCCAATTCCCACATCCTTATTATGAGGAGGGTATAAATGGCTTCCTCTTTAAACGGGATATTATCAGAAATACCCTTAAAATGCTACTTGGACTTCACATGATACCCTCCTAAAAAAAAAAATCTGACAACTTCAAATATACATCTCTAAATATACATTACCCATTTTACCCTTTTTTAATTAATTAAAAAAATCATTTAATTTTCCAAGACGCAACTTTTGTTCCTCTCTCCTACATATTTCTCTCTCTCTCCTCTGAGATTTATTTTCTCTCTCCTCTGAGATTTGTTTTCTCTCCTCCGATTTTCTCTCTCCTCCAAGTCACATGGTCACAGAGTCACATGGTCACATGGTCACATAGGTCACATGGGTCAGATGGGTCACAATGAGTCATATGAATTATACGGGTTACAGACCTATGTTCTTTATACGGGCCATTATCAAAAATACTTTCCTTTTGATATTTTGACTTCAAGACATATCTTTCTCAATCTGTGATTCATGTGACCAAAAATTTAATCTTGATCACATTGTTCATAACGTTGAATTTATAATATTTTATCAAATGATTATTAAGATATACAAGGTATGAACATAATGATCGGGTGTATTCATCATAAATTTAACTTTATGATTAATGTGACCAAGATTAAATTTCTGGTCACACGGATCACAGAGTCACAGCTGGAGAATGGTATGTTTTGAAGTCAAAATAACAAAGGAAATATATTTTTGATATAATGTATCTCATTGATGACCCATGTGATGCAGACCTCTTGGTATTACATTCGATTGTGGAAGATAAATAGAAAATCGCTAGATCCAAACCAAACCAGTTTCCAATCTCAGGCAAACCGCGAACAAAGTGATCAAATAAAGACAAATAAATATATTACTATTTGTTAAAAAACTTATCTGTATGATTTTATTTAGTTCCCAAGTATATTTGTAAAATAACTTCTATCAAGTATGAAATACATTTTCCATGAGTACGATCTATTTGCATTAGTATGGTGTTTAATAAGACTGATTTTTTTACACTAGTACTATGTTTAAACCTTGAAGAGACAGAAACAATTTTATACTGTGTGACCCATGTGACTCTCATGTGACCCATGTGACCCGAACACATTTTTACACTATGTGATCCATGTGACCCATGACTCAATCACACTCAAAAAACACGGTTAAATCTCAGTTTTAACGCTTCAAGATAGTTTATATGTGTTTTATAATGACAATATAGTGTTTACAAGTTAAATTCATTAATTTAATTATGGGTTGTTTGAACATTAGTGCAAATTGTTCCAAAGTGTTCTTAAAACATTAGTATCACTTATGAAATATCTTTTCATGAGTGACTTGGATTTGAAAATTGAAACGACGATGATTTTAAAGTTGTTATTAATGTTAAAATCAAAGATTAACTATTGTATATCTATTCATAGTCACTAGTTTGATAAATTCGAACATTGTGACCTATGTGACCTATGTGATCCATGTGACCCGAAGTTATTTTTTGGAAACATGTAGGACCTACCAGCAAAAAAAATCACAGAACTGGAGAACATGCAGGACCCACGCCTTGAATAATTATAAGACCTAGTTTTTTCACTTTTTTACACTTAATTGACCCCAATTTCGGATTTCCGCCAAAACATAAAAATAATTTAAACATATTTTTTTCTCATTTTCATGAAAAATAAAAATAATAATTCACATTGTGACCTATATGACCCAAAATTTTAAATAAAATTATTTGAAAAAAATTATTATATTAAAAAATATCCATTTAATATGTTCAGATATAACCACTTCATATATATGGGAGATAAATAATATTTATCGTCCTCATAAACAAGGAAACACGACAAGCACACGTCTGAAAGTCTCAGTTTTAAATTCATTTTTCTTGTAACTCTCTCATCCTTCAATATATTCTTCGCATTTCAAACCGGATATAAGGGGGTGCTCAATGATCGAATTTCTCATGGACACACTATTGAGAACGAACCATAGATCCTTCTTATCTTTCACATTCACATTGCGGTTAAAGGTGTGACCCTTGTGATTCGAATATTGTGATCTTTGTGACCTGGGTCCCTGTGACTCATATGACCCTATGGCTCATGTAACCATGTGACACAAACTCATCCGTAAAATTATTGAGTACAATAACATCATATGTATATGTTATCTCTGCCATTCATGTAGCACTTTATCAATGTACTTCACAAATATGGAAAACTTGTACAACAAGATATACACATTAGATTCGGGTCACATGGGTCACAGGTCACATGGGTCATAGGTCACATGGGTCACATGGGTCACAGGTCACAAAGAACACCATACTTGCCTTTCAAGTCACAAAGAACACGATTCTATGTGAATTCTCACTGATTTCCATTATTTTTGAAGTTGTTTCGCACATTGTCGAAGAGAGAGCAAACAAATCGGAGGAAAAATAAAGCAAATCGGAGAAAAAAAAGAACAAATCTAAAAAGAGGACAAATAAATCAGAGGAGAAGCGAAGCAAATCTGAAGAAGGGAGAGCAAATCTGAAGAGAAAGCAAGAAATTAGAGGAAAAATGAAGTAAATTAGAGGGAAGAAAGAACAGATTTAACTAGAGGACAAGTAGATCAGAGGAGAAACAAAGCAAATCGGAAGAAAGGGAGAGCAAATCTGAAGAGAAACCAAGCAAATTGGAGAAAAACGAAGCAAAAAGGAGGAGAGAGATATCAAATCATAGGAGAGAGAGTGAAAACCAGAGGAGAGAGAAAATCAAGAGAACAAGGGGAAGGAGAGAAGATTACATTCTCGTGAGAGAAAAAATATAGTTTTTTGTTATTAACTTTATTTTTTTATTTTAAACTAAAGGATAGTATAGTCTTTCTATTAAAATACAAGGATATTTATGTCTTTTAATTGTTATAGATTTTTTTTTTTGGAAAATTAGGATTACAAGGGTAGTCAATGAAGTAGAGGTAGCATTTTAAGGGTATTCTTGCTATATCCCCTCTTTAAACCCGGCTCGATAAGACAAACCTTGTTTCCCTAATTTACAGAAAAAATTGCGTCCGATTTTGTTTAACTAAACTTTTTTTTTCAAAAAAATAATATTCCAATTTTTTCCCCACAAAACACTTTTGGCTAAATGATATTGCGTTTTAACTCAATTGGGTCAAATCTCCTTTATTTTTTATTGGACCAGAAAACATTCAATTTAGACTTACTCTTTTGGGTTTTTCAATTAACCTCTTTGAATTAAATTTGGGTTTCAATTTGGGCTAAACTCTTTGAATTTAATTTGGCCAAAACAAAATTTTTTAATTTGGGATAAACTCTATGAATTTGACCAATATTCAATTTTAAATTTTGACCTTAAATTAAATTGGGTTTAGACTCATTAATATTTAATATTTGGATAAGAAAATAACTTTTGGATATTTTTCTAACATTTTTTTTAACTTAATTGTTTTTAGATCTAAATTCGTGTGAAGTTTTATATTGAAACTGAAAGAGATTTGAGTACTTATCTGAGAAGTTTACCTCGTGTTAACCATGAATCGAACTTAAGATTAGTGGGGACGACAGTTGTTGACGACGACAAAACTCCATCAATTCGAACGATTCCATATAAATACTTGAAATAAAAGATTATTTTGTCGAGGCCTGTGAAACACAGTTTTCTTAAGTTTGATTTTCATAACATCTCTAAAGTTTCGTGGTTATTGGACACGGTGAATAAAGCAGTTTTCATGCTGTGATCACTTTTGAAAATCTTGACAGCTTAATTGGTCCGAAAGATTTGAGCTTCGGTGAACTGTTGGAGATTTATAATCGAAGATTTGTCTTGCTCTTCTGTTATTTTTTATATTTAATAATTAAAATTCACATTATTTGGAAGATCTGTATAGATCAAGTTAATAAGAATTGTTGGCTCGGCGTATCCATATAACATTAATTAATCAAATCCATTGAATAAATGCAGTGAAAATGCTATATATATATATAAATCTGTGAGAATGAAATACATATAATTTCATTTCATATACTAATTAAATTTTATCATAATTGTTTAAAAAGTAGATACATATATGTGTATACTCATCGATAATAGTTTCATGAACTGTATATAGGTACATATATCGAATACACAAACTCATCGATATACGCCACTATATGTATCTATATAATTTAAACAATATATAAATCGATATATGTGCAAAAGCTTTGCATGTGGCAGCCCAACTTCGCATTTGTAATTCCATATAAAAAAAAACAAATTGAATCACTTATTTAATGTAATAAAATACATGCATATCATTTAAAGTGAAAACTAGGTACCGCCCCCATTTGACCCAAACCCCCAAGGATTTTTGTGGTCCCTTGATTTCAAGAGCCTAACCAGCTATAACCGGAGATTATTCGGTTTAACCGAATCAATTATATTGCTTTTCTAATTAAAAAAAACCCGGTTATTGCAATATTTGAAATATTATTTTATTTAATTTAACAGATAAAGAGATGTGGCGAGTAGGGGGATCATGGGAAGCGTTCTCTTGCATCATCACTTATTACATCCACACGCACATATATACGTGTATGTATAATACACATATCATATAAAATGTTTTTTTTTGTAAAATGCGAATTGGATTACTGCAGTGTAACTTTACAAAATCGATAATAACCGAATACGAAAAATCGAAATGAGGAACCCACGAAAATGGAAAGCAAAAACTCCACGCGGGGTATACATTAGGATGATATTAGTTAAACTATCATGTCGGAGATATGCTCGAGATGGTTCGAGTCTTAGCGGCGATGGTTGGTTCCTCGGACGATCTTTTCGTAATACCAGCAGCGTAGTTCTGATTGATCTGTCGACCTTTTAGCGTAGTTCATATAAAATGTTGCTATATTGGTCAAATAGATATCGAGCATGTTCTATAATTCCAACATTATGGTTGCTTACAAGTGTTGAATAATTTACGTGCTAGTTGGAAGCCGCCGTTCACATCTATTAGGACTTATGTACTCAATAATTGAAATGAAAGAGCTCCATGTCATACGCATTTAATACTATATATTCCCTTTAATTCCGTCGTTACAAATAAGAAAATGGCGAGAAAGGGAATATATTCGATAATCAAACAATAGATTTTATCGTCCACATAAAAAAATTTGAGATCGTAGCGGATAATTGGACACTGGCATGGACCTTATAATAACCAACGATACAAAACTTTGAGAAATGAAATAATAATAATAATATTTGTCGGATTGATTAGAGAATCGAGGTGAAAGTTGGAATGTCAAAGCAGTGTCAACGTGGGGAATTTCAGCTACCAAAGAGGTTATGCATGAACATGAACCCTAACATGAAGAGCCACCTCACCTCATTCACCCTCTTTCTTCCGTGTCAACCCTTCAAATGCCCCTAGGGCCTAAGGTCATTTCTTAATTCCATAATCCCATTTCCTAAATATTCGGATGCGACATATTTTAACACACACACACACACACGTATATATATATATAAGTGAGCATAAATTTGACAATTCAATTTTACTTTTTTTTTGGCAAACGGATGCTAAGTTTTTGGAGAATGATCGATGATGGGTCAAGGTATATAATTGGGTTGTTTAATATATATATACACACACACACTCACACAATGGGGTATGTCCAAATTTATGTATGATTAAATTCTAATCGAATGGATGTGTGGAGTGAATATTTACTTGGTTTATAATAATAGGGGTAAAATGAAAGAACAAAAAGTGTCAATTGAGTTAGAATAACTTAAAATGTTTTAATTAGATGTTCCACATGCAGCGTAGTGTTTTGGTCACGTGACTTCCACGTATGAATATATATATATATATATATATAGGGCTTAATTACTTGAGGGATAAATTAGCAATAAAATAAAAACCGTCCATGTATAGATTATAAATAAAAATATTGTAGAATTACATTAACCTAAGTAAGTTTAGTAAAAAAAAATGCACGTGGATTGAAGAGCTCGTTAGGCCTTTTCGTTGTGATAAATAGATCTAAATAAAAGTGGTGGTGTCGATTGGTTAATTTCACAGAAGTCCAGGTACCGTTAGATAAATTTTATTTCATTTTGTTAATTTAGGATCCGAGTATTGGGACATGTTGTTGGAATCTGCTGTATATATCAATTATCGCTCAGGGCATTTACATAGATTTCCTTAATATTTCCGACTTTGGCACATGAGGTGGCGGGTTTGGCTAGGTACCATAATGGAAATGTATCGGACTGCAAATCCTGGAGTTTCTCCCAACCCAACAGCTTTCTTCCGAAGTGGTCTATAATTTACGGCTCGGTATAACTCACGCATTTCAAGAGCCATCGCCTGATACAGATCCAGGAGCACCTGAAAGATCTCGGTTTTTAATACAAGTACCCTTTTGAGAAGTGAATCTTGGTTTGAGAGATATAATTAGATTGAAAATCTAATCAATTTTCGAATTATAAAAAAAAATTATCCATTATACATGGAGATGTGATTAATCGGGCCCAATGGGCCTTGTTTTAGGGCCTTTGTAATTGGGCCTATGTTTTGACATTTGTGGATAATTTCTCCTTTCTTTAAACTGTTTTTTTTTTCTATTTAAAAAGAAAAGTTTAATCCAAATGATAAAAAAAATTAAATAGGAAAAAAGTACATTAAATATTTTAAATCATAAAAACAACGCGGTCTCCTTTTTTTTCTTGTAACGGAATCTGTTTATGTTTTTTCGCTATAAACATTGTAATATATTTTTTTTTTCTCCTTTTTTACATCAAATATAATATAGTCCACTATCAATTATAACTGTCATATGGACTGGTAGTTATTATAGTTCTCGGTTGCAATTAATTCTCACCAATTGATACAAATTACAATATCAATCGCATATATATTTTTTTAATTTTTGTTTGTGCGTGCACGTATCAATATACAAATTGGCACTTATTTTTAATGGCGAATATTTAAAAAAAAAACGGATAGAGGTAAGAACTTTTAATCTTTTATATAATTTACTTTTAACCAAAAAAAACTTTTAATCTTCTAAACAAACCCACGTGATACACAAATCAGAGTTTCTAGAATCAGTCGTTATTTATAATCTACTAATTTTCAATATTAGATAATAGTCAAAACCTATATTAATATTAGATAATAGTCACCAACTATTAACTTTGATTAAAAAAAATCATCAATTATAAAAATTATTTTTTAAAAAATTAAACTTTAAATTTATTATAAAAAATATCAATTATTAATTTTAATAACATAATTTATCATCTATCTAAATTACTCAAAAAATTGTTTTAAATTTATTATAAAAATCTCTAAATTTTGAATAGAAAAACATATATAAATTATACAATTCTAAATATCATAATAAAAACATAATATTTTTTTAAAGTTATCATATTATAATATTTAAAACTATATAGATATTTATAAATATTAATCTTTATTTAATAAATTTGTATACAAATGTTTTACTTAAAATTGTGTATATTTTATTGATTGTAAGTATTACATTTAACTTTTATCATATATTAATATTTTAGTGGTTTCAAACTATTAATTTAATTTTTCTATAACAATTAAAAAATATTTCATAAGTTTCTATAATAATTTTGATAAAAAAAATTTGTCAACTATTTAAAATTATAAAAAACGGTATTTTAAATATAAAAATCTGTAATCAATAAAATATATTCAATTTACAATATTGCATGTAAAAATTATCATATTTTTATTTCATTTTAAAAAATACAAATGTTATCTCTTATATTTTTAACCAATAAAATATACATAATTTGCAACCTTTTAAATATTAATATTTTAAAAAAATTTAAAATATAATATTTACAACCGATAAAATATATTCAAATTTAAGTATAACATTTTTATAAAAATTTATTATATAAAGATTGTTGTTTATAATATTTATATAAATTACAACAAGATAAATTTAAATAAATATTACTTCCTCTATTTAATTTTAAATTTCGTTTTAGATTAAATTTTTTTTGTTTTAAAATGAATGACGTTTTGTTGTTTTTTATATAATATTTACACTTTTTTCCAACTTTACCCTTTTATTAATAATGGTCAATTATTCTAAGCACATAACAATACTTTACACATTTTTTTATTTTTCTACATTAATAATTGTCTATCAATTTTCAACTATGTCGATCTTTTTTAATCTTATTTAAATCTTTCTTGTAAACAACATTATACAAAATGAAAAACTTCAAAAAATTTAATAGTTCATCTAAATGGAAGTCAAGGAAGAAGACTATATATATTTTAAGCATGTTTCATCAACCGATATTATAAGAAGTCATGAAGAACCCCATCATGGGGTGGTCGAGCGGTCGATCTGACGGTGCAAAACACCTGTAGGTCGGGTGTTCGACTCCACTTGGTAGGAAGAGATATAATTTCTACACCAAAATAGTTCATATACAAAGGTTGATGTCGGATTTAGAGTGGATATAGTAAGACGAATGTCCAGAGAACCATCCTAGTTATAAAAAAAATTTTGAAAAAATTTATTTGTTTATGATTATTATAATCTAATATATAGATATTTGTTGTTTGTAATTGTACTGTTTTGACTATTTGAATTTTTAGGAAAAAAAATGGGATCTTGATTGATTCAATTGAAAATGAAAAATAATTTTAGTTTTGAAAAATGTATTTTTCCGGTAGAGAGAGAATTAAATGGCTGATATATTGAAAAAGATGATAACAACATCTTATTATTAATTAGAGAAAGTTAATTCATAACTAATTAAATTAGGGTATTTTAGAAATACTTTTTTTCCCTTAATATTTGTGCATAATGCCAAGATATCATCTAAAATTAAACGTAGAGAATATGTTTTTATTGTGATTTTTATAATTATATAAATTATTTATATATATATTCTATTCAAATTTTATAGATTTTTAAAATAAATGTAAAAACATAATGTTTTTAATAATTTAGATAGATGATGATTTTTTTGTATCAAAATTAATAGTTGATGATTTTTATAACAAATTTAAAGTGAAAGATTAATAATAAATAATTTATATATTTGATGTTTTTTTTCCTCAAAGTTAATAGTTGATATTTTTATCTTGAATTGTAAGTAGAAAGTTATTGTGGTGTAAATAAGATACTTGAAGGTTTTTTGGGTTTTTCTCTAATTATTGTTTTAGATTTTTTAATGAATTATAAAAAAGTCATATATACCCTCATTAAATTATATTCTCATCAATACTCTGTTCAAATTGGTTGATTAAAGCCAAAGGTAAAATTTGGAATATTCTTAAAAAATCAGCTAAAAAAAATCTAAAACGAAATCTACTGAAAAAACAAAAAAAAATGTTTAGAAACGGAGTGCGAAGAAATGAAACTTAAAATAGAGCAAAAAGGGAACCACGAAGAGAGGAGGAATTAGTAATTTGAAGATAGACACGAGTTGAATAATTATATGAAATATCTAATCATATATAGGCTAATGAAGAAGAGGAAGAGGGAGAGAGACGAGCCAAGTGCAAGAGAGTCCTTTAGGGAAAGTGACAATGTCCCCAGCCCCAAACTCCACGCACTCCGACGATCCTGGTTCTGCCTTCACTCTCCCCTTCACTATGTAACATTTCTCTTCTTCTTCGTACTTCACCTTATACCTCCCTTTTGTACATCCCCACCTGCACATATACATATATAATTCATGTATCTTCATAAACCCTAAACCCTAAACGCTACAAGAAGAAGAAGAAGATCTTACTTGGGCCAGCACTTGATGTTTAATTCGCAGAGCCGAGCTTGTGAAGGGTTTTTCTCTACTATGATTCTCCTGCAGTTCTGATCTCCCATCATAGTTTAACCATTTATCAAATAAAAAAAAAGGTGAACAATAACATATATATATATATATATATATATATATATGTGCAGTAGTTATGGCTGCTCTTGACGTGTTTATTCAGTCAATAATGGATGATGATGTTGATGCTGGCCATGATGATGCTTTTGTGGTGATACATATCCATTAAATTATATGCTTATCCAAGTGTTTATTTTAATTATCCACATTTAAGTTGATTATTTTGTCATATATAATTTTAAAAAAAAAACTATAATCAGCATTTAAACTGCGTAGTATATTGAAAATTAAATAACAATGATTTCTAACTGATTGTGTTATAATACCATCCCCGAATTTTAAATTTTCATTTTCCCTTTTTATTCCAATCATCTTACAAAATTTATTATGTTTCTAATTGAAAATCATTACAGAACTGGATTTATATGTCGAGTATCATTTATTCCATCGAATGTACTATAAATTCTAAAGTTTTAAAAATAATTTTGTATCGTCCAGATACCCACCATGAAATAATATCAATTACCCAAATTCGAACCCAAAAAATCGAGTATTTTAATATCATTATCCGATCTCGTATTTCATTGTCTCTAATATCCGAAATTTGGAGTTTTTTTTTCATGACTACAACCAACCAAACCAAGTTATTATGGAGAGCAATAGAAAAATATATTTTTTACTACAAAAAGAGATTTCAAATCCCTTTTATTTGTTATGGGAAGAATATTAAGCGAGTTTGTGTTGTGGATGGGTTATTGGTCTGGTCAAAGAGTTGGCAGAGAAATCTTATTACGTGGCGGAATCCCATTGGTTATCGTCTCGACATAATTTAGATCCATCCGTTCATTTTTTTTTTGTTGCGTTTTGTCCTCAGTTGAATTAGAAAGGGATTTTTTACTCATACAATTATAATATAGATCATGTAATAAGATCAAATGATTTCACACTAATAATTCACAAAAAAAAATTAAAAACTATATATTTCTTCGCAAAATGACGTTGGATAAGTGCGCTTTGTATTTAAAGTTGTGGCAATAATGCTGGGGTTTGGTTCGGACCTTGTATTAAACGTTTTTACTTTTTTTTTGTCGTTTTATGTTTTTTTTTGTGCATGAATCACACGCCCTTAATTTGTGCTCTTGTGGCATTCCCACGCGAGGATGGAATAGTGCTTCAATGTATGTCGCTGCAGCACTCATTTCCTCGTCCGTATCTCGTAATTGTGTATGCAATCCCCGTTTTACGGTTATATACGGTGGAAATATAATTTATATAACCCAATTGTGTATAGCTCCATGGTGTAGCTGACAAGGTTGGGGGTGTCTAGTCGAGGTCCCGTGTTCGAAGCTCGCTAGAGAGGTGAGATGCAATTAATTGCAACAAGACGGTTCACTCGCTCATGTTAAATGTAGTTGGGTCGAAAATGCGGTGAACTATATTCCTGATTATACAAAAATATAATTTATATAGTAGCTGATCATGCTAAGATGCCACGTAGTTTGGAAAACCTTTTTTTTACCTTTGATTGGTGGGATTTTTTTTAATTTATGGATGTAGTAATTTTAGAAGCACATCATTATATCCCACGAAGTTTTACAAAATTACGAATTTTACATATAAAATATCAAGAATCTTGATTTTCATCTATCTCTATGGATATACTTTGTTAATTATTTTGGAGCGTGTTACTGTGTAGTTCGTGATAGGTACTCAAATACATTATTTTGCGATGGGATGATTTACAAATCTAACTTTCGTTCATATGATTCAAAATTATAAACTGCGTGAAAATACCACCAACAAGGCTATCCAGAATTTATTTATTCCATGCATTGCATGCACGTCGATTCGTACGTAGATTCAAACACCGGCTTCTTGAGCTGCCATTGTCGTGGCCATAAACCCTTTTTTGGGTTCATCATCGGAGTATTCATACGCCAACCCGCCGTGGTTCGTCAGATCCATACCGACCATCTCATCTTCCGCCGAAATTCTCAAGAGATTGAGCTTTTTCAGAGCCAAAAACAGAGTCCCCATCGTCACACTCACCCATGCACTGATCACTAATATCTGCACCACTTGCGCCGCCAATAGCCTCCCTCCGTGGCCGACCAACATCCCCTACGGACGATCTGGATTTGCGGCGTAGATCTCGTTCACGTACTCCTTAACGAACAATCCGGTGAAGATTATCCCCCACGTGCCGCAGCCGCCGTGAAGCTGAGCCGCCTCCAATGGGTTGTCGAATCTGAACCTCTCGGCGAGTTTGTTGAATTCGATGAGTACCCACGCTGCTACGAAGCTGCAGATCACGGTGGTCCACGGGTCAACCGCTGCGGATCGGTAACCCACATAGCAAGCCGTTGCAAACGTTGGTGACGTTTCAGTGGCCCACGAGGAGTTTCTTCCCGAAAAGGGTTGTCAGCGCCGCTGTGCATCCGGTGAGGGGGATGGTGGCGGCGGTGCTTCCTACAGTGCTCCACTGGCCGTAGAATGAATTTCCCGAAGATCCGTACGATTTGAAGATGTTGACGAAAGAGTCTGGGTTGAATCCGTACCACCCGAACCAGAGAAGAAACGTACCCATGACGACCAGTGTGGGCCCTTCGATGGCAGCTCCCCAGAGTCCAGCGATGCCTCCGACCATGTGAACAACACCGAAGCCTGCAAAATCGACGAGCCCTACACCAAACAGAAGGTTCTGAGATCTGGCAGGAGTCGCCCATCCATCGGCGGACCAGAATCAGTGGGAGACGATAGGGTAAATGAGACACGAGCACTACAAAAAAAATGGTCATTTCCAACGGACAAATCTGTTAGAAATGGCCAAATTTCTGTTGGAAATTAACGTTTCCAACGGATTTAAATTTCGTCGTTAGAAATCCGTGTCTGTTGGACAACCGTTGGAATTTTCAACGGAATTTCAACGAATTTTTCCATTGGAATTTTCCAACGGATTTCCAACCGCAATCCGTTGGAGGAATTTCCAACCGATATCCGTTGAAATTTTCCACCGAAAAAATCAAAACATATTCTCGATCCCGACCCCGACCCCGATCCTGACCCCGAAGCTCACTTCCAAGTAGGTCACCAATTCTTTCATTGCTCCAGTTCAATTCTCCTTAATCTTAGAGTTCCAATTGGTAATCATCCAACTGCTCCAAATTAAATTTCTGATATCATATAATATTAATATATATACATATATAAATATTTATACATATAAATATTTATATATATACATACACACATACATATATACATATATATATATATATAAAATATTTGTTATGTATATGTATATGGTTAATATATATATATACACAAAATATACTTGTATTTATACATATATATGTATACATATAAATATATAAAATACATATATTTAAATATATATATATATATATATATACTAATATATATATATATATATACATATTAGTATATATATATATATTAGTATATATATTTTTCAATTGATTTTTCAATTAAAATCCAAATTTCCAACTGATATCCGTTGGAATTCCGTTGAAATTTTTTTAAAAAATTTCTAAAAAAATTTTCAACCGACATCCGTTGGAATGTTTTCAAAAAAATTTCCAACCGACATCCATTGGAATTCCGTTGGAATTTTTTTTCCAACCAACATCCGTTGGAATTCCGTTAGAAATTTCCAACTGATTTTTCCAACGGATATCCGTTGAAAATTTTCAATGGATATCCGTTGGAAATACCGTTGGAAATTTTCAACCTAATTTTTCTATTGAATACGTTGAAAATTCCGTTAAAAATTTCCAACGGGCGATTCTAACGAATATCCGTTGAAAATTTTAACGGAATTTTAACGGAAATCATCGTTGAAACGCCGTTGAAACCCCGTTTAAAAATTTCCAACGGACAAATCTGTTAGAAAATTCGTTGGAATTCGATGATTTTTTTGTAGTGGAGGAATAGATGAGATAGGCGACGAATTGAGTCCTCTCGGCGAGGTAATCGAATGAAGGAGAAGGGCAATCGCTCATGCCAATGAATCCGTTGGAAGGACCACCGAAGGCGAAGGCGAACAAGTAGCAGAAAGAGGCCTCCGGCGGCGGCGTCCAGGGACGATGGTGAGCATGATGCCCATGGTTTCCAAAAGTATTATCCAAATTTTAAATGCCTTTCCACTTAGTTACATATTGGCAACAATTATTTGATCGTATTCAACCCAAAAATACAAATGGTTGGTCCAATATTCGAACCACAAGCAGTCCGTCTATAAACAGCTTAATATCAAAATCTATTAAGCATTTTAAAATATCGAAAATAGAATTGACTAATGCACGCAAGTCAAAAGTGTATTCGTCGGCACTATAATTATTTGAATATAAACCCAAATTAGCCCACCAAGTTTTATTAATATTTAACATAAGAAAAGAGGAGTGACGTTGAAAAGATAAATTATAATAAGATTCGGTCCACGAATTATAAGACAACCATATGCTTAAGATCGATTTCCGAGGAGGCATGTGCATATCCTCGGACTCTTTCC
>NW_010966177.1:8856054-8868983 GCF_000463585.1 Tarenaya hassleriana
ATAAAAGATTTGTTATGTATATGTATATGGTTAATATATATATATACACAAAATATACTTGTATTTATACATATATATGTATACATATAAATATATAAAATACATATATTTAAATATATATATATATATATATATACTAATATATATATATATATATACATATTAGTATATATATATATATTAGTATATATATTTTTCAATTGATTTTTCAATTAAAATCCAAATTTCCAACTGATATCCGTTGGAATTCCGTTGAAATTTTTTTAAAAAATTTCTAAAAAAATTTTCAACCGACATCCGTTGGAATGTTTTCAAAAAAATTTCCAACCGACATCTATTGGAATTCCGTTGGAATTTTTTTTCCAACCAACTGATATCCGTTGGAATTCCGTTGAAATTTTTTTAAAAAATTTCTAAAAAAATTTTCAACCGACATCCGTTGGAATGTTTTCAAAAAAATTTCCAACCGACATCCATTGGAATTCCGTTGGAATTTTTTTTCCAACCAACATCCGTTGGAATTCCGTTAGAAATTTCCAACTGATTTTTCCAACGGATATCCGTTGAAAATTTTCAATGGATATCCGTTGGAAATACCGTTGGAAATTTTCAACCTAATTTTTCTATTGAATACGTTGAAAATTCCGTTAAAAATTTCCAACGGGCGATTCTAACGAATATCCGTTGAAAATTTTAACGGAATTTTAACGGAAATCATCGTTGAAACGCCGTTGAAACCCCGTTTAAAAATTTCCAACGGACAAATCTGTTAGAAAATTCGTTGGAATTCGATGATTTTTTTGTAGTGGAGGAATAGATGAGATAGGCGACGAATTGAGTCCTCTCGGCGAGGTAATCGAATGAAGGAGAAGGGCAATCGCTCATGCCAATGAATCCGTTGGAAGGACCACCGAAGGCGAAGGCGAACAAGTAGCAGAAAGAGGCCTCCGGCGGCGGCGTCCAGGGACGATGGTGAGCATGATGCCCATGGTTTCCAAAAGTATTATCCAAATTTTAAATGCCTTTCCACTTAGTTACATATTGGCAACAATTATTTGATCGTATTCAACCCAAAAATACAAATGGTTGGTCCAATATTCGAACCACAAGCAGTCCGTCTATAAACAGCTTAATATCAAAATCTATTAAGCATTTTAAAATATCGAAAATAGAATTGACTAATGCACGCAAGTCAAAAGTGTATTCGTCGGCACTATAATTATTTGAATATAAACCCAAATTAGCCCACCAAGTTTTATTAATATTTAACATAAGAAAAGAGGAGTGACGTTGAAAAGATAAATTATAATAAGATTCGGTCCACGAATTATAAGACAACCATATGCTTAAGATCGATTTCCGAGGAGGCATGTGCATATCCTCGGACTCTTTCCGTCGACAGTTATGTTTAATATTCACTTTATTTCCCGAAACTAAAACTTGATCGAAGTTTATATTCTTGATTTATGAGTTTTTTTTTTTATTTAATCAAAGTCAAAATCCACTTTTCATTCTTTACAAATTAGTCCTCCGACTATTTTCCTTTTGTGAAATCGCCATAATACTTCAATCCTTCCATCTGCGTCTAGGGGCTTATTTGGGATTATACAGAAAGTAGGGGGGAGTCAAATGGAAAATTTTGAGTGCATTTCTCAAAACCTCAAATACAGTTAATATAATCTCATTTTTCTCATAAGAAAGCTTTGTATAATTCTATTTTTAGGACAATTTTTTTTTAACTGTCACAAGAAAGCATTTTTTTTTTGTATAATTAATAATTCTATTTCACCTCCCTCGAAATATTTCCAATTGTTGCCATTAATCTTCGTTCTTCACTTCAACCGCGCATTCATTGATTTCCCTCCGTATCTAAGCTTCCGTTACAAGTTTTTCACCTTTTGTTTGAATTTTTGAAAATTTCAGGCTTTGATTCGCATTTATTTGCTTGGAGAATGTGGAGGTGTTTCGCACTTCAATCCCTGATTCTGCCTTACTTTTGCTGTGATCGCCTTCTTCTCTAATTCGAATTCTTTATGCTTTAATTACGCGTAGCTGGTTTGAGCTGGAAGCTTGAATTCATCAATCGAACTCGTTGGTTTTTCTCGCTGTCGATGCTTTCAATCATTTTGCGATTAGGGTTTCGGTTGTAAAAAGGATTGCTAATCTGAGTAAATGCATGAAAAATCACAGAAATAGAAGGTTTTGCAAGGTTGTCTGATTTTTGTTGAGTTGATATGTCGGGACCTGAATTCAACCCGGTTCCTGGAGAATTCGGAGTTACGTTCGTTCTCAAGGATTTTATCGCTGATCCTGTCTTATCTTATGGAAAGTGTTGTTGCCCCAAATTGTTTATGCGAATTTTATGTTTTTTTTTTATAGCAGGATCGAAGTTTTCTAGTCATTGATTATACTGCTTTTATCTGAGGAAGATCATGGTACTGGTAACTTTGCGGATTTATATTCGGCGGCTCGTGTTATGAGGGTATTCGGGCTTACGTTTGTGTTTTGATGGAGAGTTATTGTATTGTCCTCCACCGAATGAGAAATGGATCCAAGGGAAGAAGTTTTTGTAACGGACAGAGATAGGCAGGAAGGCATTTTGGTTGTTTGTCGTAAAGACGAAGTGAGAGGATACCTGAAGGTAGAGGATGATGTGGGTGACGGCAGAGGAAGTGTTGCTTATGGACCCAAAAATAAAGATGAATCGAGAACGCCGAGTAAGGATGAAATAGAACATGTACGTTACACATTGGGTACGAGTGAAAAAGAGAATGAAGGTGGGTCACCATGGAGAGATGAACTGAATCCAAGTGATGGGGAAGTCGAATGGAGTACTTCAGCGAAGGATGAGGAAAATGACTATCTGGAGACACATGGGAAGGAAGATGAAAGAGACACATCGAGTTCATGTGAAAAAGATGATCAACAAAATACATCGACAAAAAATGAAAGTTATTCCTTGGATGTAGGTGCAAAGGAAGATGAACATGATTGTTTGAACACGGATGGAGAAAAGGATGGATGGGATGCCTCCACAAAGAGGGACATCGAAGAACATAGATTGGATGCATTCGAATGTTTTGAGAAAGAAGTCGAGTGGAACTCTCTTAAGCAACACGAAGGGAAAGAATCAAATGATGCTTTGGAGAGGGTAAGAAGGGAAGAAGGAGGTACTCTGTTGTGGAGCGATGGAAAACAACGACACAGTTTTACATCAAGGGATAAAAAAGAAACTTACCCAGGTTTCCTGGAGAGGGACAATGAGGAAGATGACCCGAATGCTCTTAGGAGAGAGATTGAAGAAGTGAGAACACAAATGCCAAATTGTCAAACTGTAGAAAACGAATTCCATAACCTGAAGAGGGATGGAAGAGAAGAAGATTTGATTGTGAATGAAAACGAGGATGAGAACAGAGTATTTGAAAAGGATGGTGAGAATGATCCGAGTTTGAGTTTGAAGGACAAGGATGATGAACAAGTGAGTCCTAGGAATGAGACAAAAGTAAGTGAACAAAGTGTCAGAAAGCCGGAGACTCCAGTAGAAACTGGAGAGCAAATGATGCTTTGGAGAGGGTAAGAAGGGAAGAAGGAGGTACTCTGTTGTGGAGCGATGGAAAACAACGACACAGTTTTACATCAAGGGATAAAAAAGAAACTTACCCAGGTTTCCTGGAGAGGGACAATGAGGAAGATGACCCGAATGCTCTTAGGAGAGAGATTGAAGAAGTGAGAACACAAATGCCAAATTGTCAAACTGTAGAAAACGAATTCCATAACCTGAAGAGGGATGGAAGAGAAGAAGATTTGATTGTGAATGAAAACGAGGATGAGAACAGAGTATTTGAAAAGGATGGTGAGAATGATCCGAGTTTGAGTTTGAAGGACAAGGATGATGAACAAGTGAGTCCTAGGAATGAGACAAAAGTAAGTGAACAAAGTGTCAGAAAGCCGGAGACTCCAGTAGAAACTGGAGAGCAAGACCTGTCTTCATCTGTATCAGGCGCAGTTAGAGTAGCCCGAGGGGCATTTCAAAACATATACTTTTCTGGACCAGTCTTACCACAGCCACCCACGCTGATACACAGGCGCACCCAAAGTGAGACTGGGACCCCTGGACTCAGGCGCACAAACAGTTTCCAGAGATTGAAAACGCAGATGCAGAAGGCATGGCGTGGGGTCAGCAATCTGCGAGAGGATAGTAGGCCAAGTTTCAACCCTGAGGTACTAGCAGACCAGAAAAGACAGTGGTACCAGCTACACTCTTCCAAAGCTCTGGTACTCAATTTCTCTAGGTGTTCCTATCATATCTTTGCAACGAATATTTGGCTACGTAGTTCCGTTACCCATAATCTGCTTGCCAGAAGCTTGTTATCTTGTAGAAGCATGTAAGCTGATCAGTGTTTACTGTGTTATAACAATTCTAGGATCGAAAAAAATTTAAGGAGCCAACCTCACTTTTCGAACATTTTATCATCGTCGGGCTTCGTCCTGAAACAAATTTGGAGGCGGTGGAGCAGGCATTCCATAGAAGGAAGAAATGGGAGATGGAGATGTCAAGGTACGAAGTGGCAGATTACAAAATTCTCCGTCACCGTGGGCCTCAACTACCTATACTGGAGCCTCAGGTTTGTGAAGTTGTGTACTTTTCTTCAAGTGCGCTGAGTTTTTTGTTTGTGATGCTCTACTTCCTGCATGGTACTTACAAATGGCATGAACCCAGATCCTTTCTTATTGCAATGTTTCATTACTCTGTTTAATGCATTTCTGCTTGTTTATGTTACTTGTACATCTCGGTTGCTTCTTGGCAGTTTTTCTCTTTTTTCGGCTTTAATTTTCATTTTGGATGTGCAGATCCTTTTTAGATATCCCCCTGGAAAACTAATGGCTATGCGTCCAAAGGATCTAGCAACTTTCTGTTTTCCTGGTGGTGTCAAGGTACGGCACATATGTTCCTTCCCTTTATATTTTTTTAAATGATTGCCTATATAAGTATCAGTGTTCAATTGTTAGGACCCATCTCAGTTTAACCACCAAACATTTACCGGGAACTGACCCATATTCTGGAAAAGAAAGCATTTGGAGGCATCGGGATACCTGTCACTGCACATAGCATATCTGATGGGTTCTTCTATGCTTTCTGTTTTAAGTAAGAAACTGTTAAAACATAGTTTTTGTTATTAGGCACGGCTCTTGGAGAGGACACCATCGCTAAGTGATCTAAACGAGCTTGTGTATGGACAGGTACTCGAAATTATTTCTGAATTGAATCTCTGTTTGAGCTTCCATACGGACAGTAGATTAATCAACTTGTGGTTTTACTTATTAGGATTATTTTCTGCTTCCTGCAGGAACATCTAGGGACAGATGATTCGTCATTTATATTTTCATTCAAGGTACTTCTCTTTCTCTTTAGGCTCCTGCAGTTTTAATATACCAGACATGAACTAGTCAAGTTACGTTTTTTGCATGACGACACATATATTGTTTGTGATCAGGTGGCAAATGATTCAACCCTCTATGGCGTTTGCTTGCATGTCTCCGAGATTGTTCAAAGGCCACCTGGTGTATTAAGTACTTCATCACCCTTGCATTCACGTGGAGCAGGCAGTCGTTTTTTGGTTTCTGCACCTCGATGCTATTGCTTGCTAACCCGAGTTCCTTTTTTCGAATTACACTTTGAGATGTTAAACAGGTCATTAAAACCCTTATAATTGGCTTTGCCTTTCATTTAATAGAGGCCAAGAAATTTGAATTTCTGGTACGCGTTTGCTGATGCAGTATGATTGCACAGGAGCGTCTGAAGCGGATAACTGACTTTGTTAGTGAGATGTCCATTGCTGCTTCATGTTGCACTCCATCACCTTCCAGGCCAAAGCATCAGGCCAATGGAAATGCCGATTCACCTGTCAGAAATCCCAATGATTGGATGGATTCTGCCATACCAGTTGACAGTGTCATAGCACTCACGGCTGCTGCAGCGGGATTTATATCTGATGATGACATTGCAGTGTCTTCTCAGAAGATAGTTGAACCTTGGTCTCCTGACAGTGTCACTAATGGTTCTTCGGATGCAATTCATGCCAAGGAAATAGAAAGAGATGGGAGAAAGGGTTCTCAATGTTATGATGATAATTCCTCTGAAGCTTCTGAGACCCGCTTGGATATTCCCGAGAAAATGTACAAAGACTCTGAAAATGGTCACACTTCTCCAGAGGTTAAATTGTCTGATTCTAGGATCCAGCCCATGGAGGGTATTGTAAGCGCTGATTCCATGTTCAGGTAGATTAACACAAGTTATCTCAGGCACAATCTTGATCTATCAACTCCCTTTTTCTCAAAGTTTTCCTGTTCTCTGCCGTCGTTTACTGTTTATTTTTTTGTCAACTAATATTCTGATTTTTTTCTTATAACTTCAATAATACCTTGTTATATGTGGCAGTTCAGTTAGAAGCGTGTTGTCGGATGAGGTTGATGATGGCGGTTTATCCAACAGTGAAAATGATTTTGGAGATGACTTAATAATGGAATGGGCTAGGGTAAGGAGATCAATTTATGTTTTATCGTCTATTGCTTTCTAATATCCTGGTCATGCCCGTATAACTTTGCACGGCTTCTCCCCTTGATAGGACCACAAAAATGATTCACTGCAAATAGTTTGTGGCTACCATTCACTGGCAGTGCCTTCACGAGGAGATAAAATTCTTTTCCAGCCTCTAGATCATTTACAGGCGATCGAGTACATGCGTCCCTCTGTTTCAAGCCTTGGACTGTCAGAAGAGTATCTTGATTCCTTTGATGCTGCAGAGGTATATTTCTTGTTGGGGTGCTCTCCTTTTGTGATATTTCTACATATTTATCTCTGCTAAGCCTTTCTTTTGTTGCTCTCTGTTGAAGGTAAACGCAAGGTTGGCAGCTGTCGAAGAGGCCCTGGCTCTCTCAACGTGGACAACGGCAACAATTTGTCGTGTCCTTTCTCTTGAAACTGTAATGTCCCTTCACTCCATCCTTTTCTTTGTTCCGGTTTGGTGTTGGAATATAAATCCCAATACAATACTGCAAATTTTCTGGCACTGGCTATCCTGGTCTTTTATGTTTCCCGAGTTCTTGATTTTTCTGCAGTACGAAACAATTTAATGGGTCTTGTGTTTTTTGGCCACTTTTAGATCATGGTACTGCTTGCTGGAGTATTATTAGAGAAGCAAGTTGTTGTAGCCTGCCCAAATCTGGTTAGTTAGTCTTTCCTCTTATTGTCCTCGGTCGAAGCTTCTGCACAATTCTCTTCTTTACATCCTAACTCTTATTATATGAAGAAACATAAGCTGTATAGATAAACAGAAAACAAAGAATAGCAGGATTTATAAACGTAATATAAATTAAAGTAGATGGTATTGCCAATTCAGTCTCTAGCTGATTCCATTGCCTTTTTTTGTTTGCAATGGACTTGAAGTATAGCAGTATATTTGGGGCTTGTGAATCTAATCATCTGGGAGAACTGGATCTGAACTTTCACAGTAGTTCTTGATTGTTGCAGGGTGTATTGTCAGCTACTGTATTATCTCTCGTCCCATTGATTCAGCCATTTCAGTGGCAGAGTTTATTGCTTCCAGTAAGCTGCTCGTTCCTCGTGAATTAAAGAGCATTAGGCTTGGTCATGAGTCACGACTTTTATATATGAACTTCAGGTTCTACCGGGAAGGATGTTTGATTTTCTCGAGGCACCTGTCCCTTTCCTTGTGAGTTTATTGTACAGCTCTCATTCCTTTAATTTTTTCCTCTTGTTTCACTACTTTTGGAGTGCCTCATGCATCTTATATCAATCGATGAGAACCCCATCTATACTAGGTTTATTGCTTCTCATTGTAAGGAGATAGATTTTTGAGCCATCTAACCTAACTCGTACTTAGTTGACAAGGGACCGTGATATATGCTAATGAATGCAAGCTTATAAGGACGTTGCCTGCCAATAACTCGTGCTAAATATCTGTGAAGAGATAAAACTCAATGACTAAATGTTTTCTTCAAATCGATATTTTTTGTTGTACTTGGCAGGTTGGTGTACACAGCAATTCTGCTGATGCGAAGAACAAGACGTCTAATCTTATTTTAGTTGATGTTCTCAACGATCAGGTCAGTTGGCACTTCAGAAAACCATTTTCCAAGATCCAAATTGACCATCAACGGCCTCAATGCATGTAACTGCGTCTCGTCAGGTGAAAACATGTGATTTGCCTGCATTGCCTCGGTGTAGAGAACTCATGGCTCAGCTGAGTCCAATTCATGCCACACTAGCACATCAAAGCTCGTTTGCCAGAAGGAACCCGGTGAATAAATGCAATGAAGTGCAGGTATACAGTGTATAACCCCGAATTCCTGTGTCTAGTTTTTTTTTCTTCTGGGACACTCATATTTTAAATGACCATTCCCAGGACGAAGCGGCGAAGAAGCTTTTAACAGTGATGAGGCAATACATGGAATCTCTATGTTCAGACTTGCGGTCTCATACAATAACCAGTGTTCAATCTAACTCTGACAGGGTACTTAGTGACACACTTCAAAAAGAACAACAACTACTTGTTTGCTTTGTGTCCTCACATCTCTCTCTTTAAGTTCAAGGACAACAAAAAGAGCTCTCTCTCTCTCTCTCTCTATATATATATATATATATATATATTGATCGTCTCATTTTTTTTCTCTTTCAGGTATCTTTACTTCTCAAAGACAGCTTCATCGATTCATTTCCATGTAGAGACAGGCCGTTCATTAAGGTTAAAACACCGCTTTATAACGCATATCCAGTGGTAGATAAACATGTGAAGAGATTGGACTCGTCAAAATCCTTAAAAAAAAGCTCTAAACGTTTTTTTTTTTTTGTGGTCGGAATTTTGCAGATGTTCGTAGACACGCAACTGTTTAGCGTACTGTCAGATTCTCGTTTGTCAAGCTTCGAGAATGGACATGTCTAACGATACACATACACACCTGTAGAAGGAAGACTCGTATCCATCCATCTATACACCGAAGAGAAGGAACTCAAAAACTGGTGAAAGCCGAGGAGGAAAGGGGTAACAACTACTTTTTACCGTTGGAAATTACCCCCACAAGCTAACGCAGGTTTTGTCCACTATTAAAGAATATTAGGGTTGTTAGAATATTAGTTTGTTGAGCTTGTTAGTATTTTTTATTTTGTATTTTATATTTTATTTTTACTATTTGATCTTTCTATATAAATATTTTGTACCCCTTTTACTATGAATGAGAATCAGAAAATTATTCTAAAAAAACTCTTCTTTCTTTCTTATTCAAAATCCTCTTCTTCTTTCTGTTGTTGTAAATTCAATAGAATAATGTTTCTTTAAATTTAAAAAACTAAAATTGTACGCACCGGAATGCCCATTATTGTGTTTTGTGAGCCACAGCTTTGAATCTTACGGGTTTTGAAATTGCATTGGGGGGCTTATGTGGTTAAATTCCGTGCTCTTGTTCACCGGAATCGGCGAAAATGGGAATCGTTTTCCTCCGCGGAGGAAGAGAGCAATATATGTAAAGGTCCATCTTTAACGAGACTTGGGCTTACTATAAAGCCCATTAAGGCCCATCCATACTCGTTTCCATCTCCATGAACGCGGGTTCATCAGAAATACCCTTAAAATACTACTTGTACTTCAGAAGATACAGTCCTCTAGGAAAAAATCTGACTACTTTAAATATACCTCTCTAAATATACAATACTCATTTTACCTTTTTTTAATTAATTAAAAAATCATTTAGTTTTCCAAAATGCAGCTTTTGTTTCCCTCTCCTACAAATTCCGTTCTCTCTCCTCTGAAATTTATTTTCTCTCTCCACCAAAATTTGCTTTCTCTCTCCTCCGATTTTCTCTCTTCTCCATGTAGCCCATGTGACTTATGTATTTGACCGTGTGGTCACAGAGTCACATGGTCACATGGTCACATGGGTCACAATGAGTCATACGGATCACAAATCTATGTTCTTTATACGGGCCATTATCAAAAATACTCTTTTTTTGATATTTCGACTTCAAGGCATACACTTCTCAATCTGTGATTCTGTGATCCATGTGACCAAAAATTTAATTTTGGTCACATTGGTCATAACGTTGAATTTATAATATTTTTAATCAAATTATTAGTAAGATATACAAAGTATGAACATAATGAATAAGTGTAATCATGATGTTTGTAAAATAACTTCTATCAAGTATGAAATACATTTTCCATGAGTACGATATCTTTGCATTAGCACGATGTTTAATAAGACTGATTTTTTTGCACTAGTACCATGTTTAAACCTTGAACAGACAGAAACAGATTTGCACTGTGTGACTCATGTGACTCTCATATGACCCATGTGACCCGAAGACATTTTTGCACTATGTAACCCATGTGACTCGTGACTCAATCACACTAAAAAACACAGTCGAATCTCAGTTTTAACGTTTCAAGATAGTTTATATGGAGTTTTATAATGACAATATGATGTTTACAAGTTAAATTCGTTAATTTAGTTATGAGTTGTTTGAACATTAGTGCAAATTATTTCAAAGTGTTCTTAAAACATTAGTATCACCTATGGAGTACATTTCTATAAGTGATTTGGATTTGAAAATTGAAACAACGATGATTTTAAAATTGTTATTAATATTAAAATCAAAGATTAATCATTGTATATCCATTCATACACAACAATGATTTTAAAATTGTTACTAATATTAAAATCAAAGATGAATCATTATATATCCATTTATAGTGACTAATTCGATAAAGTCGAACATTGTGATCCATGTGTCCTGACGTTGTTTTTTGGGAACATGCGGGACCTACTGATACGTGTGTATCGAGTCTAGAATTTATAACCCGATTCACAACTCACCGCAAGGATACGGATCGTCGTAACACGGGGTCGAACACAAGGACCGGTTGCTAAATCCAAATCTAGATCGAAAATAGATCAAAGCAAGCAAGCAAGTGGAAGTGATGGTGGAAATAAGTGGAATCAATGGAAAATAAAATAAGAAAGCAAATAAAAACAAGTGACCTATCAAACAAGGATGACTACGGGCGTCGGGATCGTATTCGCGTGTATGGGTATTTACTAAGCATGCATGAATAACGATTATGACTTGTATTCGGGAATCATCAAGCAACAAAGATAGAGAATTCACCTCTCGGTCTACTAACTCCCTACCTACAGAGTAACTCGTCAATCTCTCGATCTATTCAAGTTAACCCTAGGTGCATAAAGAACGCTATCATCAACCCTAGATCGATTAAACCATATCTCTATGTGAATAATACGATCTATCCTATTGATTTTGATCCGAAACAAACCCATATCTCTATGTAGTTCAGAATCCAAGATAATTGATCAAGGGGTTAGCAAACATCAATCCAATAAAAACGCAAATCAATAGAACCGAAATAAATCAAAACCGAAATCCAAGTTAGGGTTCAAACATACCCAAAACACATACGAATCCCTAACCCATAGTCATGGATCTACTCAAGGTTCATGGAAAATAATAGAAAGAACAGAGAAAAAGAGATAAAAGAAGGGATAGAAAAGCTCATGTCGATGTCTAATCTTCACGATCGAATCCTCCTTCTTCTTCCCGAAATCCCGTGAACTTCTATTCTTCGCTCCCCAAAAGCTCTCCAAAATCTGTATCTAGGTATTCTCTGAGGTTCTCCCCTCTACTAGGACGTGGCTAGGGCTTTTTATAACCCTAGGGTGGCTCCCAAGAGTCCTAATCCCATTCCAATGCTGAAAATCGCGAAACAGGGTTTTAGACTATAGACTTAGGAAAGTTTTTACCCTTTTGCATATCACTTTGCATTAGTTGCATTTACACGTTTTCTTTCTTTTCATATAGATGGGCTTTTGTTAGGTTTGCATGATTGCATTTGACATATAGATTTAGGTTCATATAGGTTCACGTGCATACCTCGAAAACCCGTTTTGAAGCATCATCGCGAGAGATCAAAAGCAAAACATCCATCCAATACTAGTTTCCCGAGAATCGTACTCAAACCGGTCTACTATGATCTTCCTACCAAAGACTACTCTACCTAGCCATGGGATTTTTATTGCCACCTAGAACCCATTAGAATCTCTACAACACACCAAGCCTATTTCTGAACCTATCCTTAGCTCAACTTAGCCTATTCGATCTTAGTTCTATTCTGTACCTGGATTTTTACCTTTTTGTAGAATTTCTTTAATGAACGCTAGCACCTCGGGTTTCTAGGACGTTGAAGTTGAAGGACATCATTTTCTCTCTTTCTTTTCTCTTCTCTCTGTTTTTTTATATTATTTTTTTTTCTTTTGATGCGATATCCGACCCACAACTTAGACCTGAACCATCAATCGATGCACTCATGTCCTCGAACGATTTTCGTTGACGAGATTCCGACAGCGGAGTGTCGAGATGCTTTATTTTCCCAAGGCAATTGTTGAACTAGATTTCATCGACCTGCAAGACTCGGAAAAGGTTCTACAAGAAACATATAACCTGGATATAGTCGTTTCAACTCCGTAGGTTCCAAATAGCAATCCTATCCCACAAACTATATATAGAAAGTCTGGAGAACTATCAATTCAACACGGTTCAACCACGCTCTACAAAGTCACTAGATCATCAAGATATTTCTACTCTATCATCCCAAAAATCTTCCAAATGATGTTCAAAACGGGTTTTCGAGGTATGCACGTGAACCTATATGAACCCAGACTTAAACCTTTGCTCGTCCTCGAGTAAAGAACGAAGGAATAAAATCTGCAAAACAGGGAATGACGAACATCAAATAGCATCATCGCAAGAGATCAAAAGCAAAACATCCATCCAATACTAGTTTCCCGAGAATCGTACTCAAACCGGTCTACTATGATCTTTCTACCAAAGACTAATCTAC
>NW_010966177.1:8869469-8870443 GCF_000463585.1 Tarenaya hassleriana
AAAGCCCGAACCGAATCCACGAGAACACGTCAATGCCATTCAGCTTATAAGTGGAGAAAGTCTGCCTGAGACGGTCCCTATTACTACCACAGAAAAAGGGACGACGTCTAGACACACTACTGAAGAGAAAGGGAAAGCCATAGCTCACGAGACACCTAAGGTGCATGTAGAGGAAGTTGAACCGCCTTATGTAGCTCCCCCACCTTATGTACCACCCGTTCCTTTCCCTTCTCGATTGAAGAAGCATGCTGAGGATACACAGTTGTCTAGATTTGTTGATATGCTTCGGAAGTTAGAGGTTAAGGTACCTTTCTACGAGACGATACTCCAGATCCCTTCTTATGCAAAATTTTTGAAAGATATCTTGACTAAGAAGAGGGTGATTAGGAAGGAGACAGTATCCTTGAGCACAGAGGTGAGCGCTGCGATTCTACAGCATGAGTTGCCACGAAAGAGATCGGATCCAGGTAGTTTCTCGATTCCTTGCAAAATCGGGAACATCGAGATTGATCGTGCATTGTGCGATTTGGGTGCCAGTGTGAGCTTACTTCCATTGTCTATCTATAAGAAGCTCAACGTTGGAGATCTTAAGCCCGAACCGAATCCACGAGAGCATGTCAATGCTATTCAGCTTATAAATGGAGAGAACCTGCATGATACAGTCCCTCTGACCATAGAAAAAAGGATGAAGTCCAGATGCACTGCTGAAGAGAAAGGGAAAGTCATAGATCACGAGACACCTAAGGTGCATATAGAGGAAGCCGAACCGCCATATGTAGCTCCTCCACCTTATGTACCACCCATTCCTTTCCCTTCTCGATTGAAGAAGCATACTCTCGCGTAAGCTCTCGGATATCCTCCCAATTGCTGTATATGCTCTCGTTTGACGCTAGGAGAGATATCTCTAAAGGATCGACTTCCCGAAACTGATCGGAGACTTCTTGAGTGAGGATTTCATGCACATCGACATAGCA
>NW_010966177.1:8871659-8887811 GCF_000463585.1 Tarenaya hassleriana
GATGTCTTCTGATCGGCCATCAGTTGGGCAATCATCGTCTTGATGTCTGCTTCATCGTTCTTTGCAGGTTGATGCGCTCGGTAACCCTGATCCTGCTGCCCGTACCCAGGATTCTGTTGCGCGTATCCCTGATTCTGCCCCTGAAAATATTTCGCCATGAATTCCTCCTCTAGCTCCTCCCATGTCGTAATCGAGTTTGGCTCAAGAGTATAGAGCCAATCTCTTGCCCGGTCCATCAGTGAAAAAGGAAAAGCCTCCAAGTATACATCTTCGATCGTCATGCCTCGTGCCTTTCTGATTGATCTGCACAGCATCTTGAACTGAGTCAAGTGAGCAATGGGATCTTCTGTGGGCCGCCCTCTGAAGCTCGCCTGACTGAACATCGTGATGCACTGTGGTGGTAGCTCAAAACTGTCAATGGGCGGTCTGTTGATGCATGATAGGAGTTGGGTGTGCTTCGGTGCAATGTAAGAACCCAAAGTCTCCTCTGCAACGTAAGTATCTTCGCCCTCGGTTTGCTGATCGTAGAGCGGATTCATGTGCTCTTGATTCTCGTGATGCTCCTCATCATGAACCGCATGGTCGTGCGAACTACTTGACCTCGACATAACTCCTCTTCTCTGCTGATTTCGGATGTCTCTCAAGGTACGCTCAATCTCTGGATCGTAGACTAGGTCTTCTCTCCGAGTAGAGCTCCGTGTCATGCACTAGAATCCTGCAAATCGCAAGGAAAAAGAAGAACTCGAAACCAAGTGAAGCCGCAAAAACCAAAGAAAGAAAAAGAAAAAGAAAAAGAAAAAGTAAACAAGCTAAGATCTAGAATCAATAAAGACCTAGAAATAGGCTAACCAGTCCCCGGCAGCGGCGCCAAAAACTTGATACGTGTGTATCGAGTCTAGAATTTATAACCCGATTCACAACTCACCGCAAGGATACGGATCGTCGTAACACGGGGTCGAACACGAGGACCGGTTGCTAAATCCAAATCTAGATCGAAAATAGATCAAAGCAAGCAAGCAAGTGGAAGTGATGGTGGAAATAAGTGGAATCAATGGAAAATAAAATAAGAAAGCAAATAAAAACAAGTGACCTATCAAACAAGGATGACTACGGGCGTCGGGATCGTATTCGCGTGTATGGGTATTTACTAAGCATGCATGAATAACGATTATGACTTGTATTCGGGAATCATCAAGCAACAAAGATAGAGAATTCACCTCTCGGTCTACTAACTCCCTACCTACAGAGTAACTCGTCAATCTCTCGATCTATTCAAGTTAACCCTAGGTGCATAAAGAACGCTATCATCAACCCTAGATCGATTAAACCATATCTCTATGTGAATAATACGATCTATCCTATTGATTTTGATCCGAAACAAACCCATATCTCTATGTGGTTCAGAATCCAAGATAATTGATCAAGGGGTTAGCAAACATCAATCCAATAAAAACGCAAATCAATAGAACCGAAACAAATCAAAACCGAAATCCAAGTTAGGGTTCAAACATACCCAAAACACATACGAATCCCTAACCCATAGTCATGGATCTACTCAAGGTTCATGGAAAATAATAGAAAGAACAGAGAAAAAGAGATAAAAGAAGGGATAGAAAAGCTCATGTCGATGTCTAGTCTTCACGATCGAATCCTCCTTCTTCTTCCCGAAATCCCGTGAACTTCGATTCTTCTCTCCCCAAAAGCTCTCCAAAAATCTGTATCTAGGTGTTCTCTGAGGTTCTCCCCTCTACTAGGACGTGGCTAGGGCTTTTTTATAACCCTACGGTGGCTCCCAAGAGTTCTAATCCCATTCCAATGCTGAAAATCGCGAATTAGGGTTAACTGGATCCGGACCGATTCCAGGTGGATCCGGACCGGATCCAGATTCCTAGGCCTGTGCTCGCTGTCTTGATTCGGACCGGATCCAGTTGGATCCGGCCCTGCGCTGGCAGTTTTCTGGTCTTCACGAATTCGCTCTTTCCAATGGTACAAGTCTCGCACGATTTGGACTTCTGTAGAGAAAGTTATTGATGTCGCAACATGAGTACCTCATCCGGACTTCTCCTTTAACGCTCCAATTAGCTCCTTTTCGAGTCCAATCATCTCTGAAACCTGTAACTCTGCAAAACTAGAGCACAACCGGGTTTTGTATCCTAACACGCCTAGAATGCCTATGAATGCATGTGATTATCCTATAAAACCTAGACAAACTCTCATCAAAATATAGAGAAGAATAGGAGTTATCACCTACCAGTAAAAAAAATCACGAAACCGGGGAACATGGGGACCCACGCTGAGGATAACTTGTCAGACCTATTTTTTTACTTTTCCGCCGTCAATTGACCCCCAATTTCGGATTTGCGCCGAAACATAAAAATAATTTAAATATATATTTTTTTCATTTCCATGAAAAATAAAAATAAAAAATAATTCACATTGTAACTCATATGATCCAAAATTATAAATAAAAATAATTGAAGAAATTTTTTTCTCCAAAATAAAAATAATAAAATTAATTAAAAAAATTATTATACTCAGAAATAACCATTTAATATATTCAGAAATAATCATTTCATACATATGAGGTATAAATAATATTTTTCGTCCTCATAAATAAAGAAACACGATACTTTTTATCTTTCACATATGAGGGTGTGCTCAATGATCGAATTTCTCATAGACACTGACACACAATTGAGAACGAACCATAGATCCTTCTTGTCTTTCACCCTCACCGTGGGGCTAAAGGTGTGATCCTTATACCACTCATGTAGCACTTTATCAATATATTTCGCAACTTTGGAAAACATGTACAACAAGATATGCACATTAGACTCGGACCATATTCAAATATAGAATTTGAAATTTATATTTTTTACTTAATTTTTAATAAACTTTTCTATAATTTTTATCTAAAAAAATAATAACATTGCAATGTTCTCCGTATCAGATGATCTTGCAACAGAAATCCACACAAATTGAATATTAAATTTAATGTTATAATCGTATAGATGTAAATCTAAAAATTATCGATGGAAATTACAATAATCATATAAAATCTTAAATTCATAACATATTATATATAGAAGATATTATATAAATTAATTAATATTTTTTATGATTAAGGTATTTCATCACTTTATATATCATCATATACAAGAATTTATATGAATGCATAATTCAAAATCATCAAAAATTTATTTTTTACACATCGAAAAATAGTAAATATTGTGAATAAAGTCATCAAAAATAAATAATTGATTTAATAATATATATATAAATTTAATAATATGATTTAACTTTATATTATATATATATACCACTTTTTGTTATATTCATATCAATAATTTTCTCTGATGAAAAACAAACAATTTATATTAATAATAAGAAAAGAATAATCTGCGGATCGCACGGATCTTAACTAGTCGGAGGAGAGAGAGAGCATAACGGAGAAGAGAGAGAAAGCATAACGGAGGAGTGAGAGAGAGCAAAACGGAGAAGAAAAAGAGAGCAAAACAGAAGAAAGAGAGAGTAAAACGGAGAAGAGAGAGCAAACGAACGAGAGAGAACAAACCGAAGGAGAGAAAAAACACAATCTTGGATGAGAGAGAGCAAATCTGAAGAGAGTGCAAGTAAATCGAAGGAGAAACGAAGAAAATCGGAGGAGAGAGAGTGAGCAAAACGGATGAGAGAGAGCAAAATGGAGGGGAGAGAGAAGGAGCAAAACGGATGAGAGATAAAGTATAATCTTGGATTGGAGAGAATAGAGAAATCGTTTTTTCAATTTTAACACATTTTTACTTTTTTTTATTTTAAAAATTTTGGGTATTATGGTCTTTTTCATTAAAAAAAATAGGGTTATAAATATCTTTTAGTTGTTGCAATTGATTTTTTTTAAAAAAAAAACTAAGGTTTGAAGGATAGACATTTAAGTAGAGATAGTATTTTAAGGGTATTCTTGCTATATTCATCGAAACATCTAAAATTGTTACATCAATTACTCTCCCCGACATGTCAACCAATAATGGCAACACCACCATCCCATCCGTCGTAGGTTGGGGGGGGTCGATGGAACCAAGGAGGAAGATAGGGGCTTTATTGAAAAAACTTAAAAAGTTGGGGGTTCTTAATACAACAAATATTTTAATTGGCGAGGAGCAAGTGGGAGGCTTCCTCACGAATAGCCACCCATGCCTCAGTAACGTGCTCCTCCTCCGTCAACGATGCTCCCACCGCAAAGCGCAGCACTGTTTTCCCCGACAGCACCTTTTCACCATTCCAAGCTCAAAAAACATTATTAATTACAACATCATAATGGAAACTTATAAATGATTCGACCGACTTTGATATATATATATATATCCCATGTTGATATGTATGGGGGCATATGCCCCATTTGTGTGTGATTGAAATTTTATAATTTTTTCATAAATTTTAACTAAATTTTATAAATGCCCCCATAAAAAAATTATGTTTGTCACATGTAAAATTAATTTTGCCTCCAATTAAAAACCCATATATATATATATATGATTCCTTTTGTATATGTTCAGTAAAAAAATAAAGGGATAAGTTATTAAGTTACACTCACAGTGTGAGAGAGGAACAATTTCCCAGTAGAGTTCACTGCTTCCAACAGGCTATGGTTCCGTGTGTTACACGTCTCTTCGTCTTCTTCCTCCTTAGGCGCCAGGCGGAAGCATACTAACGAAAACGACCTTGGAGTAACCACCTAATAATTTGTATTATATGAAACAATGAAGCCGATATCGGATAATTAGTTCTTTTGCCCCCACATATTCAAGGAAGACGTTACATATATATATATATATACACATGAATTTACCTCGAAGAGTGGATCTTGTGCTACAAGTTCCTCGAAATGTTTGGCCAGATTGATATGGTTTCTTATATAGCTTTTCAAGTTCTCGGATCCATAGAGACGCAAAACCATCCATAGTTTCAGCGATCTTACACAGCCCAAATCAAACAAACAAACACGTCAAAAATTGATATACTGAAACTATACATACATACATACATACATACATACATACATATATAGTAAAGAACCTAAAACTCCGGGAAAGAGGGATTTGCCAATCTTTGTAATCGACCACCGAGTCTGAACAAGCAGCCTGCTGATATATGCATTGATCTAAGCGTTAGGAACTTTCACAAAAATTACTTCTCGTTTCATACTCCCGACCCTGGAATTAGTTTGGGCCCCGGTCTAGTACACCGCATTACCAAAAAAAAAACTACAAAGATATATAGACTCGCCTTGTACTTGAGATACTCTGGGTTTGTGTTGAGAGCCTGAATGAGAGAACGTCTATCCTGTTTTTATTTTGTTTGTTTTTCAATAACCAAATGGAACATTTCAATATATATTTAAAAATAAATGTTATAGTAATGTTGAATTTTCAAAAAAAAAAAGGGCACCTTGACCCAAAGGGGAGAACAGTTGTGACCGGTGAAGAGCCATTTATGAGCATTCATGTTGAAGGAGTCAGCATCTTCGACGCCATCAATGTATTTCCTCAACTCTGGACATATGCAGGCATTCCCCGCATACGCGGCATCCACATGCAGCCACATCCCATTCCTCTTTTTTCATTTAAAGAAATTATATCAATTATTTAATATTAATTCATCAAAAGGGTATGCTTGAAATGTACGTATAAAATCACCTTAGCTATCCTTCCTAAATCGGGTACTGGATCAACCGCAGCTGAAGACGTGGTGCCAACCTGCAAAGTGTTATCGATTAGGTCTCAAACCCTAACGTTAATAGGTATTTAATCACGTTGGATGATTTTTTTTTCTTAATTACAGTAGCACATATGAAAAATGGGACGAGTCCCTTGGCCACGTCTCGAGAAATTTCTTCCTGAACCAAATCCGGGGATAAAGCGTAATTGGTAGAAGAATCCGTTTTCAACAGTCTGCAATTTTCCTTGCGGATTCCTCCAATCTGTAACGAAATCAATGGACGAAATAAACACTATCCAAATACATATATATAAAAGAAAAAAGAAAAAAGAAATTAATTAAGGACCTGACAAGCCTTGAGAAAACTAGAATGAGTTTGGTCGGAGGCATAGACAACGAGGTTGGGGAACTGATGCTGGCCGAGCTTTCTCAAAAACTTGTCACGAGCTGCTACCAAAACCACCAGCACTGCTTCGCATGCTGTCGCTTGTATCACTCCTCCGCCGCCATTTCCTGTATTATACGTATTTTATGATTTGACGTTTATTATGTACGTGCATACCATGCATGCATGAATGATGGATCTACGTAAATGTATATACGTACCATGATTTGATGAGAGGAAGTGGGGAGGGAGGCTGAGGAGCTTGGCAAGCCAATCAAGAACAACGATTTCGAGTTCGGTGGCAACGGGGGAAGCAAGCCAAGTGAATCCCAAGACGCCGAGTCCAGCGTCCAGCATCTCTCCCAACACTCCGCCCACGCTCGTGCTCGCCGGAAAATACCCGAAATATCTCGGGCTTTGCCAATGCGTTATCCCCGGTATTATCTTCCTCTCCACATCTCCAATATATATATTTATACATGTATCAGTATTATTATTATTATTATTATTATTATTATTTACGAAAAAAATTGTTCTCTATGGTACGTATCAATAAAAAAAAAGTCTATTTATTTATCGTACCATGGAGAACATCTTTCAATGATTCAGGGTGCTCAGGTGCTGAATCGGGCAGCAACTCATGAAGATAACCCGGCTGCATCCAGCATTGTTATTATTATTATTATTATTATTATTATTATTATTATTATTATTATTATTATATAATATATATATATATATATATATGTAATTAATGTAAGTAGGGTTCCATATATATTATGATATATATATATAAAAAAGATAGAGAGATTAAATAAGAAACCTGAACTTGGCTACGGACAGGAAATGTGTCGACGGATTTGTAATAATCAGCAATGAAATCTACCATTCTGTGTCCATACTCTCTCAGCTGCTCACTCTCCATCGGCTTCAAACCCATTTTCCCGTTTTCCCTGTTTTTATATATTCAATAAAAAATAACAACATAAACAGCCATTCCACCGAAGCATTCCTATGTCTAAGGAAATATAAAAAACCCAAATAGTGAGAGAGGAGAGAGAGACGCGTATTTACATTTTTTCTTCGGTGTTAATAATAATCCTAAGAAACTGTTGTTTATGAATGAATAGAGCGATCAAGAACGATGGACTGCCTATATATATATATAGGCAACACATTTAGTTTTCCTTAAATGAATGGATGTTAAGGTCCATACGTCATGGGCAGCTCTGAATGGTATTCAATAAAGTCACACGAGTTTCAAATGACTGATTTAGAATCAGACGAGTATGGTTTCACGTTGTATTTAACCGAATTAATAATAAAGTGAATTTTGATTATAGGGACGCTAATAAGTGGGGTCACCAGTTCATTCATATTTTTAAAAATTTTATAACATTTAATAATTTGTTTTGTTCAAATTGATTCTATGTATTTATCATAACCATAAATATATATATATATATATATATATATATATTAATTTTGTATTCGATTTGAAAGAAAAACTAATCCATAAATTTCTCAAAAGAAATTTTACATCGATATCTTATGATACCGATAAAATTTCAATAACAATGTGTAAGATTTTCAAATATAAAATTTTTGAAATTGTCTTTGATTTTATCCATTACCACCGCGACGGTTGAGAGATATCTTTTAGCGATAAATTTTGTAAAGAGAGTTTTGCACAATCGAATTAGTTATCACTTGTCTTGTTTGTTTATTCGAAAAATATGTATTTCATATAGTTACAAATAAAGTTGTTATTGATAGATTTTAAAAAAAATAAAGAATCTTATAATTTATGATGTAAATATTATATTTTTATTAATTTTTTTTAAAATTATATATATACACTATTGTTGCGGTGGAAAAATTTTCAGGATAACTCTCACTCTCTAATAATATAACAATAGAATGAACGAAAATAAAGTTATATCTGAAGATTTTGATCATTTGGTTTGTGATTTTCCAAATCGACACGTGATAGAGTTTTCTCTCTAAGGAATGTGGACTTGGAGAATCGTTCTTAACGTATAACTCGGGGATCATAACTTCTTTGCATGAGGAAAACTTACCAATTAAACCTATCACGCATTAATAATTGTCTAACGGTATTTATATATTAGCACGAGATGTCAATTAGATCATTTTTTTTACCAAATTAAAAGTTAGTTCAATTTAATGTTATTGGCCCACATTCAATTAATGAAAGAGTCTGATATAAATACCCCAATTTTGCAAAATGTGCTAAATAAATATTAACTTTTAATTTTATCTAATTAGTATATCAAATGTTAAAACATTCTAAATTGATATCTCAATACAATTCTCAACCCAACTCTTATGACGATGTATAAATTAGATGATAATTTTTAACATATAAACGGAACTCATGAAATCGATGATAATTCTCAAACTCGACTATAATGATAATATATAAATTGAGTTAATTTCTAATATAAAAAATAAATCGAGATTATAAATTGCTCTTAATTTCATGAGTTGAAGTATCTATTTGAAATATTTTAATATTTTAGATATCAATTTGAAATATTTTAACATTTTAAATATCAATTATACAAAATTAAAAGTTTATATATTGATTTGGCATATTTTGTAAAGTTGAGACATTTATGTGAAATTTTTCTTTATTGAAAATAATGCAACAAGAAAAATTTGTACAGTATCAAGATAAATTGGTGTTGACGAAACAAAATGGAGAGTTAAAAGAGAAGAATACCATTGGGAGATATAATCAAAATATAGTAAATGTGACACTTGAAGGAGTGATACGTAAATAATGCATCTTGTATTATATTCTTTATAATATTTTCAAAAAATATAATTATTTTTATGTGAAAATTCCTCATTTTTTATATTCTATCTAAAACATTAAAATGATTTTTATGTATCTCTCACTACCTCTCTTCTCATATTCTTAAAATCTATTTCTTAAATCATACGTTTATTTATTTTTTAACTTTTTATATAAATATTGTTTTTTTATTAAATAAATCTAGATATTACTACACGTGAATACCTACTTATACATTGTTTCTAATACTCGTACTCCGAATATCTGAAAACCTTGAAAGCAGATATAAGTTATAAAATAAAAAATATACACAACTTATCGAATAGAAATACCAATATTATGATTTCCCTCGATATCCTATATGTATTCACCGTTAATGCAAATTAGGGGAAATGACCCACCTTATAATGGTTTAATGGTCAACCTTGTCCGTCTCTCCGCAAGGTTAGTCCATAACGGATTAGATGTTTTATTACCTGATCTCGTATCCGTGAAATCAGATAACTAAATCCGAAAACCTGTGAGATAATTATCAGGTATCCGAACCCGAATATTTATAATTATTTTTAATCAATGTTTTAAAATATATTTATATATACATACTCAAAATCATTCAAAATAAATTTAAATTGTATTTATATCTAAAATAAATTTATTTTAAAAAAATACATCATAAATATATCCAATAATATTTACATAATCATTAATATTAAATAAAATAATACAAAATCTAATAAAAATCTAAATTTTAAAACATAATTGTGTTTTGAATATAAAAATCCTAATTGTAACAGTAAGAAACCGTCTTGAATATAAAAAAAAAAAATAGGGAAAATGTTGGGAACGTACCACGTTGATAATTGTGGAAATCGTGTCACTTTCAAAATTAGGTATGAAAGGCGATGGGTGAGTCCAAATGGGCCGTGTGATGCGATAATCGTCCCTTGAGATCACCGCCGCCTTTCTTCGTCACGTGTTTCTGCCATCCCCAATATTAATGACTTTAAATGTCATTTTTACTTCACGGCATGACCCTGCCTTTTTTATAAAAAAAACATCATTATCTCATAATCTTATAATTGTATCTTTCCAAAAATACTTTTACCTTTTTAATTATTATTAAATTTAAAATAAAAATATTTCACCTCTCTCTCTCCTCTTCCAAGCTCTCTCTCTCCGTTCGTATATGTCGAACCTGCAAACTCTCTCTCTCTCCTCTTAAACGTTATCTGTCTCTAAACTCTCTTCATCTACAGCCTTTTTTTCAGCTAATTTGTTGTGAAAAACAAGCAAAAGCTTGAGACAATTCATCGATTAAACACATATATGAATAATCGATAAGTATTTTTCTAATATTCATTATTAATTGTGGGTATTTGTGATTTGTTTTTGTCATCTTTATATTTAATTCATATGATACAGATGAAACAAATATGACATATGCATCAGCAATACCATGATTCACGTGACTCAAACCGGTCGAAATCGTTAAATTTGTGAAATTCGTCAAAATGGAAAATTCGGTAAACTGGCCATACATACGTGTCGAAATGGTCAACTGGTCATACTCCTAAACTGGTCATACTAGTCAAATTGGTCAAACTGGTCATATTCGCAAAATTGGTAATACTGATCATAATCATCAAATTGGTCAAACTGGCCATACTCATAAAATTTGTGATATGATATGATTATTACTTTGTTCACTTTTAAAACGATGGATTATGCGATTTCGAACAAGTATGACTGTCTGACCAAGGTATGACCGTATGACCGTTTGGGTACAAAAAAGAAAGGTCTAAATTAAATTTAAACTATTTAAAAAGTTGTATAGGGATTATAAAAATGCTACTGCATGGTTTTGGAGTTCTAATTTCACATGAAAAAAAACTCTCAACATAAGTCAATTGTATCCAATGTATTACACAAATACTACTAGTACTCTAGGTCTTCTTTGGAAAAGGTTACATTCACATCCAAAAAAAGTGTTCAATCCATATTGTTACGACCAATTTCAATTTGAGAAATTTGTCATATGATATGATTATTACGATGTTAACACTTTTAAAACGATGAATCAAGCAATTTCGAACAGGTCTGACCGTCTGACCAAGGTATGACCGTGTGACCGTATGACCATTTGGACACGAAAAAGAAAGACGTAAATTAAATTTAAACAATTCAAAAAGTTGTATTGGGTTATAAGAATACTATTGCATCATTTTGGAGTTCTAATTTCACATGGAAAAAAAAAATCTCTCAACATTAGTCAATTGTATCCAATGTGTTACACAAACACTACTAATACTCTAAGTCTTCTTTGGAAAGAGTTACATTGACATCCAAAAAAAGTGCTCAATCCATATTGTTACGACCAATTTCAACTTGAGAAATTTGTCATATGATATGATTATTACGATGTTAACACTTTTAAAACGATGAATCAAGCAATTTCGAACAGGTATGATCGTCTGACCAATGTATGACCGTCTGACCGCATGACCGTATGACCATTTGGACACGAAAAAGAAAGACGTAAATTAAATTTAAACAATTCAAAAAGTTGTATTGGGTTATAAGAATACTATTGCATCGTTTTGGAGTTCTAATTTCACATGGAAAAAAAAATCTCTCAACATTAGTCAATTGTATCCAATGTGTTACACAAACACTACTAATACTCTAAGTCTTCTTTGGAAAGAGTTACATTGACATAAAAAAAAAATGCTCAATCCATATTGTTCCGACAAATTTCAACTTGAGAAATTTGTCATATGATATGATTATTACGATGTTAACACTTTTAAAACGATGAATCAAGCAATTTCGAACAGACATGACCGTCTGACCAAGGTATGACCGTATAACCATTTGGGCACGAAAAAGAAATCCGTAAATTAAATTTAAACAATTCAAAAAGTTGTATAGGGGTTATAAAAATATTGTATCCAATGTGTTACACAAACACTACTAGTACTTTAGGTCTTCTTTTGAAAGAGTTACATTGACATCCAAAAAAGGTGCTCAATCCGTGTTGCTACGACCAATTTCAACATGAGAAATATGTCATACGATATGATTATTATGATGTTAACACTTTTAAAACGATTAATCGTGCGATTTCGAACAAGTATGACCGTCTGACCAAGATATGACTGTATAACCATTTGGGCACGAAAAATAAATACGTAAATTAAATTTAAACAATTCAAAAAGTTGTATAGGGGTTATAAGAATATTATTGCATCAATTTCGAACGAGTATGACCATATGGCTAAGGTATGACCGTCTAACCATAATATGACCGTCTGACTATTTGGACACGAAAATAAAAGGTCTAAATTAAATTTAAATGATTCGAAAAGTTGTATATGTGGATGACTATAGTATGATCGTCTGACAATTTAGACACGAAAATAAAAGGTCTAAATTAAATTAAATTTAAATGATTTGAAAATTTAATATGTTACAAAAATACTACTAATATTTTATATTTACAATGAAAAAGTATGATCAATATGACCAAAATCTGATCGGTATAATCGATATGACATTTCGAGAGCTAAAATTTCTTTGAGAATTTTTATCAAACATTTTCCATGCATTCTCAAATTCTTCAACTTTGGAGTATCGAATCTCCACTGTATAGGAGAAATTTGATTAGTGTAAGCTTAAATTATATTATTCCATTACATTGAATCGAATCAAAATAAAACCCTAATAAGCTACAAAATTCTATATATAAAGAACATGTTTGATCAACACTTTTAAATTCATAAATTCATAATTTTTGAAAAAGTATGACTAGTATAGTCGTATGACGAGTCTGGCAGTATGATCGTATGATCAAAGTATAATCATCTAATAAAATATGATCGGTATGACCAAAGTCTGCTCGTCTGGCCAAATTCTGCCCGTATGACCAATATCTGATTGTTTGACCAAAGTATGATCGGTATGACCAAAGTCGGATCGTATGACCAAAGTCTGACTGTCTGACCAAAGTCTGATCGTGTAATCATTTGATTGTATGACCGATATTAAACTTGAAAATTTGTTATATGAGATGATTATTACCATGTTAAGATTTTTAAAATGACAAATTCATCAATTTTCAACAAGTTTGATCGTCTGACCAAAGTCTAGCTATATGACCAAAGTCTGATCGTATGATCAAAGTCTGGTCGGTATGATCATTTGTACATGAAAAATAAAGACCTAAATTAAGTTTAAACAATTCAAAAAATTATTTAAGGGTTATAAAAACACATTTTCATCGTTTTGGTGATCTAATTCCATGTGTAAACAAATCTATCAACTTAACCCAAAGTCTAACCGTCATATCAGACCAAATTCTGACCGTATGACCAAAGTGTGACCGATATGACCAAAGTCTGACCGATATGACCAGTATGTTGTTTTAAGAGCCAAAATTTCTATGAGGATTTTTATCGAACACTTTCTATACATTCTCAAATTCTTCAACTTTGGAGTGTCAGATCTCGTCATAGATAGAAATTTGACAAGTATAACAAGAAAACTAAGAAAATTGTTAATAGAATCGCAACGAAATCTCTTTGGGAGAAGAAAAAAATCAGAAAATGTTTGTGAGTTTTAATTTTTAGAAAAAGTGAAAGAATATCTTTTTCACTCCAAAAGTTTTTTGCCGGTTCACATATAAAAGTGCCACGTATTCAACTTCATAATGGCTAAATTGGTATTTTCAGCATTTTTGTTTTTTTTTTTAAACCCTAACCCTAGAAGGTCATGCCGTGAACTACAAATCGACATTTAGGGTTATTTTTGCAATTTTGCCTATTTAAGAAACCTGCCTTTGCAGCGTACTCTTTTGTACGCACGTGCATGATTCACAAATCCACGTGCCAAATAATGCTTCATATACATACATAAACCGCACTTTCTAATCTCATCGGTGGTTGTTTCTTTTTACATTTCTGTATATATATAAATGCATAGACTGTCTGAAATAACATTTATATATAAAAAGAGTGTATTGTAGTTCATCATAATCATAAGTTGAATTTTGTTTTTTGTTTTTAATCAACGTTCGATTTCTTTAAATAAAATAAAAAAAATATAAAAAATGAGTGATTTTAGGTGGGAATAAACGGACAATGGGTAGGGCCACGTGTGCATCGTGCGTGTGTATATATATATATATGTATATATACGAGTTACATCAACCGCATAAATTTGGCGTTTAGCTTAGAAACCCATCCGTTAAAATTCAAGAAAAAGTTGCTTTAAAAACAGCGAAGGATGATTCCTTTTTTGTAACCCAATAACAGTCTTCCGACAAGTGGTGATAAACCCTAGTCCACGTCACAACCTGCAAACCATGTGTAACGTAGACAACGAAATTCATATTATAATATGCCGAAAAACAACACTAAAAGCACGAGAAAAAGCTTACGTACCAATTTGTTAATTTCAACACCCAACCAAATCATAACCACACCACAATCAATACATTTGAATATTTTGGAATCAGTTCTTTTTCTTCTTCTTTCGAAAAAGGATTTTTTTTTTAAATAAAAAAAACAAATCTCTTAAAAAAGGAAGCCGGATGCTCTGTCGTTCTCGGAATGCTCGAAGGTGATGATACTGATTCGGACAATCTGGTCTATGCTCGATCGACCCTTCTCCAGCAGTATTGGTAAAACGACACTGCTTGGCCCATTTCTTTATATGGGCCTATACTGGGCCCAAATATGAAACTATATTTTGTACAAAGGAAAATGCTGTCATTCTGTTCAAGCCCAGCCCATTAGTCTCGGTACTCGCGGAGACGGATCTCTCTCTCTCTCTCTCTCTCTCTCTCTCTCTCTCTCTCTCGATCGCTTGCTCGTGCAACTGAGGAAGAAGATGCAGGCGGTCTCCAGGAGATTAGCTTACCGTCCGCTCGCCGGAGGAGCTCCGATTTATTCTTCGTCTTACCTCAACTCGATCTGTGAAGGCTCGTCTCACCGTTAAGTTTCTCCGATTAATTTTTTATTCGATTCGATTCAAATTTCTGGGCTTTTCGAGTTTCGCGCAAATGAGATCGGCGATTCGTGATTGTTGTGTTGCTTTTTCTTCTTCTTCTTTTGTTATTGTTCTGCAGATCATGGGAAGGATAATCGGCGTTACTCTTCTTCACTCGCTGCCAAGGGCGTGGGCCACCTCGCCCGCAAGGGTACTGGTGGGAGATCTTCCGTCAGGTATATTTAGTTCCGGGAAAATGCTAGAGAATTCTCGTGGAGAGGGGGTGATTTAATGTGTATTAGGTTACGTGAATTTAGTCTGCATTTTGTTGTTTAGCTGTTAAATTTTATCACTTTGAGCTAATATCCCGTCTGAACTGGATAATGTTTTTGGGGAAATGGAATCATCTGCAGGGTTAGCTTTAGAACAGACAATTTGTGTGGTTTTCTTTAAGATTTGTGTTCTTAAGCATGCATGCCTTTAGTTGCAACTTCAGTTGGAGTTTGTCTTTGCCAGTGGCATTATAGCTACGGTGTTTGGAGCCACGGGATTTCTGGGCCGCTATCTTGTGCAGCAGCTTGGTGAGTAAAGAGTTGTCTTTCTTTTATCCTTTTGGAGCTGTTGCTTTTTAGTAAAACACGCTTTTTTTTCCTTCCCTTCTTTGTTTCCCTTTCGTGTGAATCATTTGATGATACCTAATTAATCTTCTTTTTTTCAGCTAAAATGGGATCTCAGGTGCTCGTTCCTTTCCGAGGCTCAGAGGACGATCCTCGTCATCTCAAGTTGATGGGTGATTTAGGACAGGTTATCTTTTGCTTCATAGAAGTTTTATTAAGTTATGACGAGACTTATAAAAAATTACAGGCCATTAAATTTCCTCTATGTTTGCTTCCTTTGTATTTCAGATAGTACCGATGAAATTCAACCCAAGGGATGAGGACTCTATTAAGGCAGTCATGGCTAAGGCTAATGTTGTTATCAATCTTACTGGTAGTTGATTTCTCCTGTATTGACATTTGAAACTCCTTTAAACCATGATGTTCTATAACAAAGTGGGTGACATTTTATTCCCATGGGCAGGAAGAGAGTACGAGACCAGAAATTTCAGTTTTGAGGAGGTGAACCATCACATGGCTGAAAAACTTGCTTTGGTATGTTTCTGAATCCTCAAAAGTGATCTCCAAGTAATCTGGTAAAAAGATTCATTGTTCTTGCTCCTGCCATTATTGCTTATTCAAAAGAGCGG